>NC_132892.1:36237488-36434988 GCF_030463535.1 Salminus brasiliensis
GCCAAAAGAAAGCAAATTGCTCAAAATTCAACATCAGTCTACTCAATAGCATCTTGGTAATTAACAGCACATGTTCTGAAAGGTCGGAAATATTGAGAAGATAAACATTTCATAACTTACCCTCTACCACTGTCTCCTTGCACTAAAAAAAGCAACACAGGAAGATAAAGCATGTTAGCAAACGGTAATACTCTTCTGTGCCTTTGGCCATCTACAGTCATTAGACAATGCAATTCTTTACAGAGCATTACTTACCACACCAACAGGGAAGGGAGCTCTGCAACCTACAGAGGAGCAAAGAAAATACATCACTCATTGGATGGAGGGGACAATGCTAAAAAGACACTCAACTGCTCATGGAATTTCAGATCCCCACATACCTTTGGGCAAAGCCTGGCTCAGCGTCTCTCTGCTTGATCTGAGTTCCTCTTCAAGCTCCAGTGGAAGAACTTTCAGACTCATATCCAGGCCCTTCAAACTGTGTTAAACAGAAGACAACCAGTTTCTTTACTTGTAGCCAAGAAAAAATCAAGCCAATGCATGTTCCAAAAATTGTCCAAGTAGAGAAAAAGGAATCAGTCACTCACATTGCCTTATAGGACTCACAGCTGAGGTTTCCAGGAATCACCACCAGCCATGATGGGCGGAAACTGGCCAGAACAACAAACAGATTCTCTTGGAACCACAACTCGTACTGACTTGGTTGGAAGAAGTCAAAATTGGGAGCAAGAGCAGTCAATGTCAGGTCCAGGATTTTGTCTCTCACAGCTGCGTTCTCAATGAAGTCAATTTCTTCCTACAGAGGAAACAATTAAGAGGTTAATGAAGGTTCTAGGCACTTTAATGCATGCATGGCTGACACCTCCACAATTCTGCAGAGCTGGACCATGTCACATTTACATTTGAAAGATGAAAAGCTAACCTCCTTGGTGACGTGGACAAATGTCTCAAAGAACATAGAGAGCTGCTCCGCATCTGAAGAAGACAGGAACCCGATCATCACCTCCTTTACCAGCGTCTCGTTCTCTAGAGCCCCACTGTTTGGATCTAGTATCAGCTCTGCTTTCTGTGCTGGAGAAAGGGAGTCCAGAACTCCCACCTAAAAGGAATCAAAGAAGGACATTGCACTGAAGGCATATTGTAATCCTCTAGTTGCGATGCTATCATTTGACGCAAATCCATCACCCCCCAGTGCTGTATAAAAGCTTTACATACCAATTTCTAGATATCAGACATCGAGCGCCTTACCACAGAGATGTTTAAGTCTTTGAGGTCAAAGTAGTCTGCCGTTGTCCAGAACAGGCCCAAGTTGGCAGTCAGCCAGTCAGCATCACTGTGGATATCCTTTCGGCAAACTGTTGGGACATGGAACAAAAACCAATGAGAACAATGGTGCAGGTCTGGATCATATTATAAGGCCATTACATCCGAGATACCCTTGTTGCGAGGGAAACGCATGCCCGGCGGCAGAAGTGTGCAAAGTGCCATCTACCTGGTGTGTTTAGCTGTGCAGCAAGATCCTTCAGGAATTTCACTAGAACATCTGTTATTTCCTCCCTCCTGCTGGCAGTCATTTCAGAGAACACGTTGCTTATTCCAGAAACACTGCAAGATAAGAAGATTTTCTTTGATGAGAAACTGACTTGTCCATGGCTCCTCAAAAGCAACTCCAAAGATACCACTGCGTTGCCATGAATGTTGGATAAAATCGGTGAATTACAGTTTTGCAACTACAGACTCACATCACTCTGTAGTTAGTGCAGTTGGTGTTGGTGATGGCCATCACTAGCATCTCTGCAGTGAAACTGGGAAGAACAGGGACCAGCTTGACGTCAAACCACTCCACCCAGTCAGAGTTCTCAAACTGTGGAAACTCCATGCTGATAATCTGGAAGGTTCTATTCATCATCACATCTCTCACAGCAGGGACAATGGTAAAGTCAGCCTGAAGAGAAACAGGGCAACAGGAGGGAATGGTGGCTCAAGCCAGTGTCTCATGTCAAGTCACAGATGGCGACTCACTGCAGGTAGTTTAAGTGTGTCACTTACCTTCTGATCAGTGAGGGCTGTGAAAAATTCATCCAGGTTCTTGAAAGCATCGCCTTTCTCTAGTCGGTCAAACACTACGTGCATCTGACTTGTGCTGTTCAGTGTTCCAGAGGTCAGAGTGAGTTCAGCTGCTTGGCTTGGGGTCAGCAGTTCCAAAGATCCAAACTGCAACATGACACAAAGACCAGCCGTCAGCGCCTGCGGCCGATAGATAACGTCAAACCTGCAACCGGCGTATCATTGCTACAAGCCTGATGTTACTCACGCTGGAGAAATCTGCATTTAGAACTTCAAGCTCTTCCAAGGTTGCATACTTCAAGAACTTGCCAAAGTTCTTTACTAGCCAGTCGCTGCTGCCAGAAGTTCTGGAAACACACCCGGGATCTAAAATAACAACAGAACAGCCAGGAAAGGAATCAGAACATTACCATAGTGACCATGCTTTATTGCATGAAATGGACCAGCAGTTTAACTTTTGAAGATTCAATACGATGAAAGATGCTGTAGACGGGAGCACAGCTCATTTGTTTAAACTGAACTTCTTTAAGTACCTGACAGGTCATCTCTTGAGAGGAAAGGATAGATGAAATAACTAAAGATGGACCATTTCCGCTCCTCTTCCAGGACATCTTGAGTGCTAAGGGCCTCCACCCTAAATTGGATGAGAAGAGATCAGATGTCGCCATGGTTTATATGGTCTTTCTTCACAAACTTCATGCCATACGTCCCAAATGAAGAGTCCCAAATTTCCACTCTACATACTCACACAACTTGATAGGTCTGACAGTTGAAGATCTTGGAACTGAGACAGGTGAGGAAGTCTGCGGACACTGATGGCAAAAATGGTCTGAGCCTGATTTGGAACCACTCCTCCATGAACCTGGTGTCTGTAAGCTGTGTCACGCTGAAGTTGTTGACCTTTACCTCAGCGATGGCATTAAGAACATGTGGGTCAGGCAGACTGATGTTGAGGGTCTGTAAGAGAAAGTGGCTGTTTCAATGTACAGTTCCAACCAAATGTTCTTACTTTTAATTGCACTACAACTCAGAGTTTCTTACTATGTTGGAGAATGCATCCAGTGCTTCCTCCAGAGCTGCTTCAAACTTTTGGAAGAAGAGCTTCCAAATCGCCCTGCTGTGGTTCATGCCGCTGGCCAGATTGCATGTCATCACTGTGACCAGATCACTGGAGGACAGAGCTTCAACCTTCGAACACAACAGTAACGTGGAAGCAAAGACAGGAAGAGACATTTGATGTGGTTTGGGGACTGACAACATGCTGCCTATCAGAGATGAAAGCAAAGAGGCGTTTTGCAACTGGTTCATAAAGGCCTTACTGATGAACAGGCGTATTCAGAGATGCTGAAGTTGCAGAGCTCTGCAGAGACATTTCCAAAGGAGGCTTGAGTCTGAGGTGGAGGACTGTGGAGCATAAAATTTCATTTCATCACCTGTAATACAATTCAGAAGGCTGTAGTTTTTGATCATTTCAAAAAAGAAAACAAGACTCACCTGCCAACACCTTGACAAATGCTTTGTTCTGCCAAAAGAAAGCAAATTGCTCAAAATTCAACATCAGTCTACTCAATAGCATCTTGGTAATTCACAGCACATGTTCTGAAAGGTCGGAAATATTGAGAAGATAAACATTTCATAACTTACCCTCTACCACTGTCTCCTTGCACTAAAAAAAGCAACACAGGAAGATAAAGCATGTTAGCAAACGGTAATACTCTTCTGTGCCTTTGGCCATCTACAGTCATTAGACAATGCAATTCTTTACAGAGCATTACTTACCACACCAACAGGGAAGGGAGCTCTGCAACCTACAGAGGAGCAAAGAAAATACATCACTCATTGGATGGAGGGGACACAATGCTAAAAAGACATTCAACTGCTCATGGAATTTCAGATCCCAACATACCTTTGGGCAAAGCCTGGCTCAGCATCTCTCTGCTTGATCTGAGTTCCTCTTCAAGCTCCAGTGGAAGAACTTTCAGACTCATATCCAGGCCCTTCAAACTGTGTTAAACAGAAGACAACCAGTTTCTTTACTTGTAGCCAAGAAAAAATCAAGCCAATGCATGTTCCAAAAATTGTCCAAGTAGAGAAAAAGGAATCAGTCACTCACATTGCCTTATAGGACTCACAGCTGAGGTTTCCAGGAATCACCACCAGCCATGATGGGCGGAAACTGGCCAGAACAACAAACAGATTCTCTTGGAACCACAACTCGTACTGACTTGGTTGGAAGAAGTCAAAATTGGGAGCAAGAGCAGTCAATGTCAGGTCCAGGATTTTGTCTCTCACAGCTGCGTTCTCAATGAAGTCAATTTCTTCCTACAGAGGAAACAATTAAGAGGTTAATGAAGGTTCTAGGCACTTTAACGCATGCATGGCTGACACCTCCACAATTCTGCAGAGCTGGACCATGTCACATTTACATTTGAAAGATGAAAAGCTAACCTCCTTGGTGACGTGGACAAATGTCTCAAAGAACATAGAGAGCTGCTCCGCATCTGAAGAAGACAGGAACCCGATCATCACCTCCTTTACCAGCGTCTCGTTCTCTAGAGCCCCACTGTTTGGATCTAGTATCAGCTCTGCTTTCTGTGCTGGAGAAAGGGAGTCCAGAACTCCCACCTAAAAGGAATCAAAGAAGGACATTGCACTGAAGGCATATTGTAATCCTCTAGTTGCGATGCTATCATTTGACGCAAATCCATCACCCCCCAGTGCTGTATAAAAGCTTTACATACCAATTTCTAGATATCAGACATCGAGCGCCTTACCACAGAGATGTTTAAGTCTTTGAGGTCAAAGTAGTCTGCCGTTGTCCAGAACAGGCCCAAGTTGGCAGTCAGCCAGTCAGCATCACTGTGGATATCCTTTCGGCAAACTGTTGGGACATGGAACAAAAACCAATGAGAACAATGGTGCAGGTCTGGATCATATTATAAGGCCATTACATCCGAGATACCCTTGTTGCAAGGGAAACGCATGCCCGGTGTGCAAAATGCCATCTACCTGGTGTGTTTAGCTGTGCAGCAAGATCCTTCAGGAATTTCACTAGAACATCTGTTATTTCCTCCCTCCTGCTGGCAGTCATTTCAGAGAACACGTTGCTTATTCCAGAAACACTGCAAGATAAGAAGATTTTCTTTGATGAGAAACTGACTTGTCCATGGCTCCTCAAAAGCAACTCCAAAGATACCACTGCGTTGCCATGAATGTTGGATAAAATCGGTGAATTACAGTTTTGCAACTACAGACTCACATCACTCTGTAGTTAGTGCAGTTGGTGTTGGTGATGGCCATCACTAGCATCTCTGCAGTGAAACTGGGAAGAACAGGGACCAGCTTGACGTCAAACCACTCCACCCAGTCAGAGTTCTCAAACTGTGGAAACTCCATGCTGATAATCTGGAAGGTTCTATTCATCATCACATCTCTCACAGCAGGGACAATGGTAAAGTCAGCCTGAAGAGAAACAGGGCAACAGGAGGGAATGGTGGCTCAAGCCAGTGTCTCATGTCAAGTCACAGATGGCGACTCACTGCAGGTAGTTTAAGTGTGTCACTTACCTTCTGATCAGTGAGGGCTGTGAAAAATTCATCCAGGTTCTTGAAAGCATTGCCTTTCTCTAGTCGGTCAAACACTACGTGCATCTGACTTGTGCTGTTCAGTGTTCCAGAGGTCAGAGTGAGTTCAGCTGCTTGGCTTGGGCTCAGCAGTTCCAAAGATCCAAACTGCAACATGACACAAAGACCAGCCGTCAGCACCTGCGGCCGATAGATAACGTCAAACCTGCAACCGGCATATCATTGCTACAAGCCTGATGTTACTCACGCTGGAGAAATCTGCATTTAGAACTTCAAGCTCTTCCAAGGTTGCATACTTGAAGAACTTGCCAAAGTTCTTTACTAGCCAGTCGCTGCTGCCAGAAGTTCTGGAAACACACCCGGGATCTAAAATAACAACAGAACAGCCAGGAAAGTAATCAGAACATTACCATAGTGACCATGCTTTATTGCATGAAATGGACCAGCAGTTTAACTTTTGAAGATTCAATACAATGAAAGATGCTGTAGACGGGAGCACAGCTCATTTGTTTAAACTGAACTTCTTTAAGTACCTGACAGGTCATCTCTTGAGAGGAAAGGATAGATGAAATAACTAAAGATGGACCATTTCCGCTCCTCTTCCAGGACATCTTGAGTGCTAAGGGCCTCCACCCTAAATTGGATGAGAAGAGATCACATGTTGCCATGGTTTACATGCTCTTTCTTCACAAACTTCATGCCATACGTCCCAAATGTTGAGTCCCAAATTTCCACTCTCCATACTTACACAACTTGGTAGGTCTGACAGTTGAAGTTCTTGGAACTGAGACAGGTGAGGAAGTCTGCGGACACTGATGGCAAAAATGGTCTGAGCCTGATTTGGAACCACTCCTCCATGAACCTGGTGTCTGTAAGCTGTGTCACGCTGAAGTTGTTGACTTTTACCTCAGCGATGGCATTAAGAACATGTGGGTCAGGCAGACTGATGTTGAGGGTCTGTAAGAGAAAGTGGCTGTTTCAATGTACAGTTCAAACCAAATGTTCTTACTTTTAATTGCACTACAACTCAGAGTTACTTACCATGTTGGAGAATGCATCCAGTGCTTCCTCCAGAGCTGCTTCAAACTTTTGGAAGAAGAGCTTCCAAATCGCCCTGCTGTGGTTCATGCCGCTGGCCAGATTGCATGTCATCACTGTGACCAGATCACTGGAGGACAGAGCTTCAACCTTCGAACACAACAGTAACGTGGAAGCAAAGACAGAAAGAGACATTTGATGTGGTTTGGGGACTGACAACATGCTGCCTATCAGAGATGAAAGCAAAGAGGCGTTTTGCTACTGGTTCATAAAGGCCTTACTGATGAACAGGCGTATTCAGAGATGCTGAAGTTGCAGAGCTCTGCAGAGACATTTCCAAAGGAGGCTTGAGTCTGAGGTGGAGGACTGTGGAGCATAAAATTTCATTATATCACCTGTAATACAATTCAGAAGGCTGTAGTTTTTGATCATTTCAAAAAAGAAAACAAGACTCACCTGCCAACACCTTGACAAATGCTTTGTTCTGCCAAAAGAAAGCAAATTGCTCAAAATTCAACATCAGTCTACTCAATAGCATTTTGGTAATTCACAGCACATGATCTGAAAGGTCGGAAATATTGAGAAGATAAACATTTCATAACTTACCCTCTACCACTGTCTCCTTGCACTAAAAAAAACAACACAGGAAGATAAAGCATGTTAGCAAACGGTAATACTCTTCTGTGCCTTTGGCTATCTACAGTCATTAGACAATGCAATTCTTTACAGAGTATTACTTACCACACCAACAGGGAAGGGAGCTCTGCAGCCTACAGAGGAGCAAAGAAAATACATCACTCATTGGATGGAGGGGACAACGCTAAAAAGACACTCAACTGCTCATGGAATTTCAGATCCCCACATACCTTTGGGCAACGCCTGGCTCAGCTTCTCTCTGCTTGATCTGAGTTCCTCTTCAAGCTCCAGTGGAAGAACTTTCAGACTCATATCCAGGCCCTTCAAACTGTGTTAAACAGAAGACAACCAGTTTCTTTACTTGTAGCCAAGAAAAAATCAAGCCAATGCATGTTCCAAAAATTGTCCAAGTAGAGAAAAAGGAATCAGTCACTCACATTGCCTTATAGTTCTCACAGCTGAGGTTTCCAGGAATCACCACCAGCCATGATGGGCGGAAACTGGCCAGAACAACAAACAGATTCTCTTGGAACCACAACCCGTACTGACTTGGTTGGAAGAAGTCAAAATTGGGAGCAAGAGCAGTCAATGTCAGGTCCAGGATTTTGTCTCTCACAGCTGTGTTCTCAATGAAGTCAATTTCTTCCTACAGAGGAAACAATTAAGAGGTTAATGAAGGTTCTAGGCACTTTAATGCATGCATGGCTGACACCTCCACAATTCTGCAGAGCTGGACCATGTCACATTTACATTTGAAAAATGAAAAGCTAACCTCCTTGGTGACGTGGACAAATGTCTCAAAGAACATAGAGAGCTGCTCCACATCTGAAGAAGACAGGAACCCGATCATCACCTCCTTCACCAGCGTCTCATTTTCTAGAGCCCCACTGTTTGGATCTAGTATCAGCTCTGCTTTCTGTGCTGGAGAAAGGAAGTCCAAAACTGCCACCTAAAAGGAATCAAAGAAGGACATTGCACTGAAGGCATATTGTAATCCTCTAGTTGCGATGCTATCATTTGATGCAAATCCATCACCCCCCAGTGCTGTATAAAAGCTTTACATACCAATTTCTAGATATCAGACATCGAGCGCCTTACCACAGAGATGTTTAAGTCTTTGAGGTCAAAGTAGTCTGCCGTTGTCCAGAACAGGCCCAAGTTGGCAGTCAGCCAGTCAGCATCACTGTGGATATCCTTTCGGCAAACTGTTGGGACATGGAACAAAAACCAATGAGAACAATGGTGCAGGTCTGGATCATATTATAAGGCCATTACATCCGAGATACCCTTGTTGCGAGGGAAACGCATGTCCGGCGGCAGAAGTGTGCAAAGTGCCATCTACCTGGTGTGTTTAGCTGTGCAGCAAGATCCTTCAGGAATTTCACTAGAACATCTGTTATTTCCTCCCTCATGCTGGCAGTCATTTCAGAGAACACGTTGCTTATTCCAGAAACACTGCAAGATAAGAAGATTTTCTTTGATGAGAAACTGACTTGTCCATGGCTCCTCAAAAGCAACTCCAAAGATACCACTGCGTTGCCATGAATGTTGGATAAAATCGGTGAATTACAGTTTTGCAACTACAGACTCACATCACTCTGTAGTTAGTGCAGTTGGTGTTGGTGATGGCCATCACTAGCATCTCTGCAGTGAAACTGGGAAGAACAGGGACCAGCTTGACGTCAAACCACTCCACCCAGTCAGAGGTCTCAAACTGTGGAAACTCCATGCTGATAATCTGGAAGGTTCTATTCATCATCACATCTCTCACAGCAGGGTCAATGGTAAAGTCAGCCTGAAGAGAAACAGGGCAACAGGAGAGAATAGTGGCTCAAGCCAGTGTCTCATGTCAAGTCACAGATGGCGACTCACTGCAGGTAGTTTAAGTGTGTCACTTACCTTCTGATCAGTGAGGGCTGTGAAAAATTCATCCAGGTTCTTGAAAGCATCGCCTTTCTCTAGTCGGTCAAACACTACGTGCATCTGATTTGTGCTGTTCAGTGTTCCAGAGGTCAGAGTGAGTTCAGCTGCTTGGCTTGGGGTCAGCAGTTCCAAAGATCCAAACTGCAACATGACACAAAGACCAGCCGTCAGCGCCTGCGGCCGATAGATAACGTCAAACCTGCAACCGGCATATCATTGCTGCAAGCCTGATGTTACTCACGCTGGAGAAATCTGCATTTAGAACTTCAAGCTCTTCCAAGGTTGCATACTTCAAGAACTTGCCAAAGTTCTTTACTAGCCAGTCGCTGCTGCCAGAAGTTCTGGAAACACACCCGGGATCTAAAATAACAACAGAACAGCCAGGAAAGGAATCAGAACATTACCATAGTGACCATGCTTTATTGCATGAAATGGACCAGCAGTTTAACTTTTGAAGACTCAATACGATGAAAGATGCTGTAGATGGGAGCGCAGCTTATTTGTTTAAGCTGAACTTCTTTAAGTACCTGACAGGTCATCTCTTGAGAGGAAAGGATAGATGAAATAACTAAAGATGGACCATTTCCGCTCCTCTTCCAGGACATCTTGAGTGCTAAGGGCCTCCACCCTAAATTGGATGAGAAGAGATCAGATGTTGCCATGGTTTATATGCTCTTTCTTCACAAACTTCATGCCATACGTCCCAAATGAAGAGTCCCAAATTTCCACTCTACATACTCACACAACTTGATAGGTCTGACAGTTGAAGATCTTGGAATTGAGACAGGTGAGGAAGTCTGCGGACACTGATGGCAAAAATGGTCTGAGCCTGATTTGGAACCACTCCTCCATGAACCTGGTGTCTGTAAGCTGTGTCACGCTGAAGTTGTTGACCTTTACCTCAGCGATGGCATTAAGAACATGTGGGTCAGGCAGACTGATGTTGAGGGTCTGTAAGAGAAAGAGGCTGTTTCAATGTACAGTTCCAACCAAATGTTCTTACTTTTAATTGCACTACAACTCAGAGTTACTTACCATGTTGGAGAATGCATCCAGGGCTTCCTCCAGAGCTGCTTCAAACTTTTGGAAGAAGAGCTTCCAAATCGCCCTGCTGTGGTTCATGCCGCTGGCCAGATTGCATGTCATCACTGTGACCAGATCACTGGAGGACAGAGCTTCAACCTTCGAACACAACAGTAACGTGGAAGCAAAGACAGGAAGAGACATTTGATGTGGTTTGGGGACTGACAACATGCTGCCTATCAGAGATGAAAGCAAAGAGGCGTTTTGCAACTGGTTCATAAAGGCCTTACTGATGAACAGGCGTATTCAGAGATGCTGAAGTTGCAGAGCTCTGCAGAGACATTTCCAAAGGAGGCTTGAGTCTGAGGTGGAGGACTGTGGAGCATAAAATTTCATTTCATCACCTGTAATACAATTCAAAAGGCTGTAGTTTTTGATCATTTCAAAAAAGAAAACAAGACTCACCTGCCAACACCTTGACAAATGCTTTGTTCTGCCAAAAGAAAGCAAATTGCTCAAAATTCAACATCAGTCTACTCAATAGCATCTTGGTAATTAACAGCACATGTTCTGAAAGGTCGGAAATATTGAGAAGATAAACATTTCATAACTTACCCTCTACCACTGTCTCCTTGCACTAAAAAAAGCAACACAGGAAGATAAAGCATGTTAGCAAACGGTAATACTCTTCTGTGCCTTTGGCCATCTACAGTCATTAGACAATGCAATTCTTTACAGAGCATTACTTACCACACCAACAGGGAAGGGAGCTCTGCAACCTACAGAGGAGCAAAGAAAATACATCACTCATTGGATGGAGGGGACAATGCTAAAAAGACACTCAACTGCTCATGGAATTTCAGATCCCCACATACCTTTGGGCAAAGCCTGGCTCAGCGTCTCTCTGCTTGATCTGAGTTCCTCTTCAAGCTCCAGTGGAAGAACTTTCAGACTCATATCCAGGCCCTTCAAACTGTGTTAAACAGAAGACAACCAGTTTCTTTACTTGTAGCCAAGAAAAAATCAAGCCAATGCATGTTCCAAAAATTGTCCAAGTAGAGAAAAAGGAATCAGTCACTCACATTGCCTTATAGGACTCACAGCTGAGGTTTCCAGGAATCACCACCAGCCATGATGGGCGGAAACTGGCCAGAACAACAAACAGATTCTCTTGGAACCACAACTCGTACTGACTTGGTTGGAAGAAGTCAAAATTGGGAGCAAGAGCAGTCAATGTCAGGTCCAGGATTTTGTCTCTCACAGCTGCGTTCTCAATGAAGTCAATTTCTTCCTACAGAGGAAACAATTAAGAGGTTAATGAAGGTTCTAGGCACTTTAATGCATGCATGGCTGACACCTCCACAATTCTGCAGAGCTGGACCATGTCACATTTACATTTGAAAGATGAAAAGCTAACCTCCTTGGTGACGTGGACAAATGTCTCAAAGAACATAGAGAGCTGCTCCGCATCTGAAGAAGACAGGAACCCGATCATCACCTCCTTTACCAGCGTCTCGTTCTCTAGAGCCCCACTGTTTGGATCTAGTATCAGCTCTGCTTTCTGTGCTGGAGAAAGGGAGTCCAGAACTCCCACCTAAAAGGAATCAAAGAAGGACATTGCACTGAAGGCATATTGTAATCCTCTAGTTGCGATGCTATCATTTGACGCAAATCCATCACCCCCCAGTGCTGTATAAAAGCTTTACATACCAATTTCTAGATATCAGACATCGAGCGCCTTACCACAGAGATGTTTAAGTCTTTGAGGTCAAAGTAGTCTGCCGTTGTCCAGAACAGGCCCAAGTTGGCAGTCAGCCAGTCAGCATCACTGTGGATATCCTTTCGGCAAACTGTTGGGACATGGAACAAAAACCAATGAGAACAATGGTGCAGGTCTGGATCATATTATAAGGCCATTACATCCGAGATACCCTTGTTGCGAGGGAAACGCATGCCCGGCGGCAGAAGTGTGCAAAGTGCCATCTACCTGGTGTGTTTAGCTGTGCAGCAAGATCCTTCAGGAATTTCACTAGAACATCTGTTATTTCCTCCCTCCTGCTGGCAGTCATTTCAGAGAACACGTTGCTTATTCCAGAAACACTGCAAGATAAGAAGATTTTCTTTGATGAGAAACTGACTTGTCCATGGCTCCTCAAAAGCAACTCCAAAGATACCACTGCGTTGCCATGAATGTTGGATAAAATCGGTGAATTACAGTTTTGCAACTACAGACTCACATCACTCTGTAGTTAGTGCAGTTGGTGTTGGTGATGGCCATCACTAGCATCTCTGCAGTGAAACTGGGAAGAACAGGGACCAGCTTGACGTCAAACCACTCCACCCAGTCAGAGTTCTCAAACTGTGGAAACTCCATGCTGATAATCTGGAAGGTTCTATTCATCATCACATCTCTCACAGCAGGGACAATGGTAAAGTCAGCCTGAAGAGAAACAGGGCAACAGGAGGGAATGGTGGCTCAAGCCAGTGTCTCATGTCAAGTCACAGATGGCGACTCACTGCAGGTAGTTTAAGTGTGTCACTTACCTTCTGATCAGTGAGGGCTGTGAAAAATTCATCCAGGTTCTTGAAAGCATCGCCTTTCTCTAGTCGGTCAAACACTACGTGCATCTGACTTGTGCTGTTCAGTGTTCCAGAGGTCAGAGTGAGTTCAGCTGCTTGGCTTGGGGTCAGCAGTTCCAAAGATCCAAACTGCAACATGACACAAAGACCAGCCGTCAGCGCCTGCGGCCGATAGATAACGTCAAACCTGCAACCGGCGTATCATTGCTACAAGCCTGATGTTACTCACGCTGGAGAAATCTGCATTTAGAACTTCAAGCTCTTCCAAGGTTGCATACTTCAAGAACTTGCCAAAGTTCTTTACTAGCCAGTCGCTGCTGCCAGAAGTTCTGGAAACACACCCGGGATCTAAAATAACAACAGAACAGCCAGGAAAGGAATCAGAACATTACCATAGTGACCATGCTTTATTGCATGAAATGGACCAGCAGTTTAACTTTTGAAGATTCAATACGATGAAAGATGCTGTAGACGGGAGCACAGCTCATTTGTTTAAACTGAACTTCTTTAAGTACCTGACAGGTCATCTCTTGAGAGGAAAGGATAGATGAAATAACTAAAGATGGACCATTTCCGCTCCTCTTCCAGGACATCTTGAGTGCTAAGGGCCTCCACCCTAAATTGGATGAGAAGAGATCAGATGTCGCCATGGTTTATATGGTCTTTCTTCACAAACTTCATGCCATACGTCCCAAATGAAGAGTCCCAAATTTCCACTCTACATACTCACACAACTTGATAGGTCTGACAGTTGAAGATCTTGGAACTGAGACAGGTGAGGAAGTCTGCGGACACTGATGGCAAAAATGGTCTGAGCCTGATTTGGAACCACTCCTCCATGAACCTGGTGTCTGTAAGCTGTGTCACGCTGAAGTTGTTGACCTTTACCTCAGCGATGGCATTAAGAACATGTGGGTCAGGCAGACTGATGTTGAGGGTCTGTAAGAGAAAGTGGCTGTTTCAATGTACAGTTCCAACCAAATGTTCTTACTTTTAATTGCACTACAACTCAGAGTTTCTTACTATGTTGGAGAATGCATCCAGTGCTTCCTCCAGAGCTGCTTCAAACTTTTGGAAGAAGAGCTTCCAAATCGCCCTGCTGTGGTTCATGCCGCTGGCCAGATTGCATGTCATCACTGTGACCAGATCACTGGAGGACAGAGCTTCAACCTTCGAACACAACAGTAACGTGGAAGCAAAGACAGGAAGAGACATTTGATGTGGTTTGGGGACTGACAACATGCTGCCTATCAGAGATGAAAGCAAAGAGGCGTTTTGCAACTGGTTCATAAAGGCCTTACTGATGAACAGGCGTATTCAGAGATGCTGAAGTTGCAGAGCTCTGCAGAGACATTTCCAAAGGAGGCTTGAGTCTGAGGTGGAGGACTGTGGAGCATAAAATTTCATTTCATCACCTGTAATACAATTCAGAAGGCTGTAGTTTTTGATCATTTCAAAAAAGAAAACAAGACTCACCTGCCAACACCTTGACAAATGCTTTGTTCTGCCAAAAGAAAGCAAATTGCTCAAAATTCAACATCAGTCTACTCAATAGCATCTTGGTAATTCACAGCACATGTTCTGAAAGGTCGGAAATATTGAGAAGATAAACATTTCATAACTTACCCTCTACCACTGTCTCCTTGCACTAAAAAAAGCAACACAGGAAGATAAAGCATGTTAGCAAACGGTAATACTCTTCTGTGCCTTTGGCCATCTACAGTCATTAGACAATGCAATTCTTTACAGAGCATTACTTACCACACCAACAGGGAAGGGAGCTCTGCAACCTACAGAGGAGCAAAGAAAATACATCACTCATTGGATGGAGGGGACACAATGCTAAAAAGACATTCAACTGCTCATGGAATTTCAGATCCCAACATACCTTTGGGCAAAGCCTGGCTCAGCATCTCTCTGCTTGATCTGAGTTCCTCTTCAAGCTCCAGTGGAAGAACTTTCAGACTCATATCCAGGCCCTTCAAACTGTGTTAAACAGAAGACAACCAGTTTCTTTACTTGTAGCCAAGAAAAAATCAAGCCAATGCATGTTCCAAAAATTGTCCAAGTAGAGAAAAAGGAATCAGTCACTCACATTGCCTTATAGGACTCACAGCTGAGGTTTCCAGGAATCACCACCAGCCATGATGGGCGGAAACTGGCCAGAACAACAAACAGATTCTCTTGGAACCACAACTCGTACTGACTTGGTTGGAAGAAGTCAAAATTGGGAGCAAGAGCAGTCAATGTCAGGTCCAGGATTTTGTCTCTCACAGCTGCGTTCTCAATGAAGTCAATTTCTTCCTACAGAGGAAACAATTAAGAGGTTAATGAAGGTTCTAGGCACTTTAACGCATGCATGGCTGACACCTCCACAATTCTGCAGAGCTGGACCATGTCACATTTACATTTGAAAGATGAAAAGCTAACCTCCTTGGTGACGTGGACAAATGTCTCAAAGAACATAGAGAGCTGCTCCACATCTGAAGAAGACAGGAACCCGATCATCACCTCCTTTACCAGCGTCTCGTTCTCTAGAGCCCCACTGTTTGGATCTAGTATCAGCTCTGCTTTCTGTGCTGGAGAAAGGGAGTCCAGAACTCCCACCTAAAAGGAATCAAAGAAGGACATTGCACTGAAGGCATATTGTAATCCTCTAGTTGCGATGCTATCATTTGACGCAAATCCATCACCCCCCAGTGCTGTATAAAAGCTTTACATACCAATTTCTAGATATCAGACATCGAGCGCCTTACCACAGAGATGTTTAAGTCTTTGAGGTCAAAGTAGTCTGCCGTTGTCCAGAACAGGCCCAAGTTGGCAGTCAGCCAGTCAGCATCACTGTGGATATCCTTTCGGCAAACTGTTGGGACATGGAACAAAAACCAATGAGAACAATGGTGCAGGTCTGGATCATATTATAAGGCCATTACATCCGAGATACCCTTGTTGCAAGGGAAACGCATGCCCGGTGTGCAAAATGCCATCTACCTGGTGTGTTTAGCTGTGCAGCAAGATCCTTCAGGAATTTCACTAGAACATCTGTTATTTCCTCCCTCCTGCTGGCAGTCATTTCAGAGAACACGTTGCTTATTCCAGAAACACTGCAAGATAAGAAGATTTTCTTTGATGAGAAACTGACTTGTCCATGGCTCCTCAAAAGCAACTCCAAAGATACCACTGCGTTGCCATGAATGTTGGATAAAATCGGTGAATTACAGTTTTGCAACTACAGACTCACATCACTCTGTAGTTAGTGCAGTTGGTGTTGGTGATGGCCATCACTAGCATCTCTGCAGTGAAACTGGGAAGAACAGGGACCAGCTTGACGTCAAACCACTCCACCCAGTCAGAGTTCTCAAACTGTGGAAACTCCATGCTGATAATCTGGAAGGTTCTATTCATCATCACATCTCTCACAGCAGGGACAATGGTAAAGTCAGCCTGAAGAGAAACAGGGCAACAGGAGGGAATGGTGGCTCAAGCCAGTGTCTCATGTCAAGTCACAGATGGCGACTCACTGCAGGTAGTTTAAGTGTGTCACTTACCTTCTGATCAGTGAGGGCTGTGAAAAATTCATCCAGGTTCTTGAAAGCATTGCCTTTCTCTAGTCGGTCAAACACTACGTGCATCTGACTTGTGCTGTTCAGTGTTCCAGAGGTCAGAGTGAGTTCAGCTGCTTGGCTTGGGCTCAGCAGTTCCAAAGATCCAAACTGCAACATGACACAAAGACCAGCCGTCAGCACCTGCGGCCGATAGATAACGTCAAACCTGCAACCGGCATATCATTGCTACAAGCCTGATGTTACTCACGCTGGAGAAATCTGCATTTAGAACTTCAAGCTCTTCCAAGGTTGCATACTTGAAGAACTTGCCAAAGTTCTTTACTAGCCAGTCGCTGCTGCCAGAAGTTCTGGAAACACACCCGGGATCTAAAATAACAACAGAACAGCCAGGAAAGTAATCAGAACATTACCATAGTGACCATGCTTTATTGCATGAAATGGACCAGCAGTTTAACTTTTGAAGATTCAATACAATGAAAGATGCTGTAGACGGGAGCACAGCTCATTTGTTTAAACTGAACTTCTTTAAGTACCTGACAGGTCATCTCTTGAGAGGAAAGGATAGATGAAATAACTAAAGATGGACCATTTCCGCTCCTCTTCCAGGACATCTTGAGTGCTAAGGGCCTCCACCCTAAATTGGATGAGAAGAGATCACATGTTGCCATGGTTTACATGCTCTTTCTTCACAAACTTCATGCCATACGTCCCAAATGTTGAGTCCCAAATTTCCACTCTCCATACTTACACAACTTGGTAGGTCTGACAGTTGAAGTTCTTGGAACTGAGACAGGTGAGGAAGTCTGCGGACACTGATGGCAAAAATGGTCTGAGCCTGATTTGGAACCACTCCTCCATGAACCTGGTGTCTGTAAGCTGTGTCACGCTGAAGTTGTTGACTTTTACCTCAGCGATGGCATTAAGAACATGTGGGTCAGGCAGACTGATGTTGAGGGTCTGTAAGAGAAAGTGGCTGTTTCAATGTACAGTTCAAACCAAATGTTCTTACTTTTAATTGCACTACAACTCAGAGTTACTTACCATGTTGGAGAATGCATCCAGTGCTTCCTCCAGAGCTGCTTCAAACTTTTGGAAGAAGAGCTTCCAAATCGCCCTGCTGTGGTTCATGCCGCTGGCCAGATTGCATGTCATCACTGTGACCAGATCACTGGAGGACAGAGCTTCAACCTTCGAACACAACAGTAACGTGGAAGCAAAGACAGAAAGAGACATTTGATGTGGTTTGGGGACTGACAACATGCTGCCTATCAGAGATGAAAGCAAAGAGGCGTTTTGCTACTGGTTCATAAAGGCCTTACTGATGAACAGGCGTATTCAGAGATGCTGAAGTTGCAGAGCTCTGCAGAGACATTTCCAAAGGAGGCTTGAGTCTGAGGTGGAGGACTGTGGAGCATAAAATTTCATTATATCACCTGTAATACAATTCAGAAGGCTGTAGTTTTTGATCATTTCAAAAAAGAAAACAAGACTCACCTGCCAACACCTTGACAAATGCTTTGTTCTGCCAAAAGAAAGCAAATTGCTCAAAATTCAACATCAGTCTACTCAATAGCATTTTGGTAATTCACAGCACATGATCTGAAAGGTCGGAAATATTGAGAAGATAAACATTTCATAACTTACCCTCTACCACTGTCTCCTTGCACTAAAAAAAACAACACAGGAAGATAAAGCATGTTAGCAAACGGTAATACTCTTCTGTGCCTTTGGCTATCTACAGTCATTAGACAATGCAATTCTTTACAGAGTATTACTTACCACACCAACAGGGAAGGGAGCTCTGCAGCCTACAGAGGAGCAAAGAAAATACATCACTCATTGGATGGAGGGGACAACGCTAAAAAGACACTCAACTGCTCATGGAATTTCAGATCCCCACATACCTTTGGGCAACGCCTGGCTCAGCGTCTCTCTGCTTGATCTGAGTTCCTCTTCAAGCTCCAGTGGAAGAACTTTCAGACTCATATCCAGGCCCTTCAAACTGTGTTAAACAGAAGACAACCAGTTTCTTTACTTGTAGCCAAGAAAAAATCAAGCCAATGCATGTTCCAAAAATTGTCCAAGTAGAGAAAAAGGAATCAGTCACTCACATTGCCTTATAGTTCTCACAGCTGAGGTTTCCAGGAATCACCACCAGCCATGATGGGCGGAAACTGGCCAGAACAACAAACAGATTCTCTTGGAACCACAACCCGTACTGACTTGGTTGGAAGAAGTCAAAATTGGGAGCAAGAGCAGTCAATGTCAGGTCCAGGATTTTGTCTCTCACAGCTGTGTTCTCAATGAAGTCAATTTCTTCCTACAGAGGAAACAATTAAGAGGTTAATGAAGGTTCTAGGCACTTTAATGCATGCATGGCTGACACCTCCACAATTCTGCAGAGCTGGACCATGTCACATTTACATTTGAAAAATGAAAAGCTAACCTCCTTGGTGACGTGGACAAATGTCTCAAAGAACATAGAGAGCTGCTCCACATCTGAAGAAGACAGGAACCCGATCATCACCTCCTTCACCAGCGTCTCATTTTCTAGAGCCCCACTGTTTGGATCTAGTATCAGCTCTGCTTTCTGTGCTGGAGAAAGGAAGTCCAAAACTGCCACCTAAAAGGAATCAAAGAAGGACATTGCACTGAAGGCATATTGTAATCCTCTAGTTGCGATGCTATCATTTGATGCAAATCCATCACCCCCCAGTGCTGTATAAAAGCTTTACATACCAATTTCTAGATATCAGACATCGAGCGCCTTACCACAGAGATGTTTAAGTCTTTGAGGTCAAAGTAGTCTGCCGTTGTCCAGAACAGGCCCAAGTTGGCAGTCAGCCAGTCAGCATCACTGTGGATATCCTTTCGGCAAACTGTTGGGACATGGAACAAAAACCAATGAGAACAATGGTGCAGGTCTGGATCATATTATAAGGCCATTACATCCGAGATACCCTTGTTGCGAGGGAAACGCATGTCCGGCGGCAGAAGTGTGCAAAGTGCCATCTACCTGGTGTGTTTAGCTGTGCAGCAAGATCCTTCAGGAATTTCACTAGAACATCTGTTATTTCCTCCCTCATGCTGGCAGTCATTTCAGAGAACACGTTGCTTATTCCAGAAACACTGCAAGATAAGAAGATTTTCTTTGATGAGAAACTGACTTGTCCATGGCTCCTCAAAAGCAACTCCAAAGATACCACTGCGTTGCCATGAATGTTGGATAAAATCGGTGAATTACAGTTTTGCAACTACAGACTCACATCACTCTGTAGTTAGTGCAGTTGGTGTTGGTGATGGCCATCACTAGCATCTCTGCAGTGAAACTGGGAAGAACAGGGACCAGCTTGACGTCAAACCACTCCACCCAGTCAGAGGTCTCAAACTGTGGAAACTCCATGCTGATAATCTGGAAGGTTCTATTCATCATCACATCTCTCACAGCAGGGTCAATGGTAAAGTCAGCCTGAAGAGAAACAGGGCAACAGGAGAGAATAGTGGCTCAAGCCAGTGTCTCATGTCAAGTCACAGATGGCGACTCACTGCAGGTAGTTTAAGTGTGTCACTTACCTTCTGATCAGTGAGGGCTGTGAAAAATTCATCCAGGTTCTTGAAAGCATCGCCTTTCTCTAGTCGGTCAAACACTACGTGCATCTGATTTGTGCTGTTCAGTGTTCCAGAGGTCAGAGTGAGTTCAGCTGCTTGGCTTGGGGTCAGCAGTTCCAAAGATCCAAACTGCAACATGACACAAAGACCAGCCGTCAGCGCCTGCGGCCGATAGATAACGTCAAACCTGCAACCGGCATATCATTGCTGCAAGCCTGATGTTACTCACGCTGGAGAAATCTGCATTTAGAACTTCAAGCTCTTCCAAGGTTGCATACTTCAAGAACTTGCCAAAGTTCTTTACTAGCCAGTCGCTGCTGCCAGAAGTTCTGGAAACACACCCGGGATCTAAAATAACAACAGAACAGCCAGGAAAGGAATCAGAACATTACCATAGTGACCATGCTTTATTGCATGAAATGGACCAGCAGTTTAACTTTTGAAGACTCAATACGATGAAAGATGCTGTAGATGGGAGCGCAGCTTATTTGTTTAAGCTGAACTTCTTTAAGTACCTGACAGGTCATCTCTTGAGAGGAAAGGATAGATGAAATAACTAAAGATGGACCATTTCCGCTCCTCTTCCAGGACATCTTGAGTGCTAAGGGCCTCCACCCTAAATTGGATGAGAAGAGATCAGATGTTGCCATGGTTTATATGCTCTTTCTTCACAAACTTCATGCCATACGTCCCAAATGTTGAGTCCCAAATTTCCACTCTCCATACTCACACAACTTGGTAGGTCTGACAGTTGAAGTTCTTGGAACTGAGACAGGTGAGGAAATCTGCGGACACTGATGGCAAAAATGGTCTGAGCCTGATTTGGAACCACTCCTCCATGAACCTGGTGTCTGTAAGCTGTGTCACGCTGAAGTTGTTGACCTTTACCTCAGCGATGGCATTAAGAACATGTGGGTCATGCAGACTGATGTTGAGGGTCTGTAAGAGAAAGTGGCTGTTTCAATGTACAGTTCCAACCAAATGTTCTTACTTTTAATTGCACTACAACTCAGAGTTTCTTACCATGTTGGAGAATGCATCCAGTGCTTCCTCCAGAGCTGCTTCAAACGTTTGGAAGAAGAGCTTCCAAATTGCCCTGCTGTGGTTCATGCTGCTGGCCAGATTGCATGTCATAACTGTGACCAGATCACTGGAGGACAGAGCTTCAACCTTCGAACACAACAGTAACATGGAAGCAAAGACAGGAAGAGACATTTGATGTGGTTTGGTGATTGACAACATGCTGCCTATCAGAGATGAAAGCAAAGAGGCATTTTGCAACTGGTTCATAACGGCCTTACTGATGAACAGGCGTATTCAGAGATGCTGAAGTTGCAGAGCTGTGCAGAGACATTTCCAAAGGAGGCTTGAGTCTGAGGTGGAGGACTGTGGAGCATAAAATTTCATTATATCACCTGTAATACTATTCAGAAGGCTGTAGTTTTTGATCATTTCAAAAAAGAATACAAGACTCACCTGCCAACACCTTGACAAATGCTTTGTTCTGCCAAAAGAAAGCAAATTTCTCAAAATTCAATATCAGTCTACTCAATAGCATCTTGGTAATTCACAGCACATGATCTGCAAGGTCGGAAATTTTGAGAAGATAAACATTTCATAACTTACCCTCGACCACTGTCTCCTTGCACTAAAAAAAACAACACAGGAGGATAAAGCATGTTAGCCAGCATTATGTAAAATTGCTCCCAGCAATATTTAACCTAATAGATTACAGCCAGGTACTGCCCTTTAAAGGGGCTTTACACTGCTCACTCTTCGCAGAGTCTTGTTTTTTTGCCCCTTACAATCCAGTAAACTATACGCTTGAGTATAGTTTGAGCTATACGCCCCCAGTTTCTTTGAGATCAGCCCAGTATGGAACCAGTACACTCTGGGCCCTATCTCCATCCTTTGTGTTCTTTAGTAATTTGACTCAATCTTTCTTTCAAAGAACAAAAAATACTAAACAAGAAAAATATAGCTTTAAAATGAGAAAGTACCTTTTGTTAGTTCTAACCAGACTTCCTAAAAGACAGTGGGTAGCTGGTGAGTTTGTTTTCTCCTTTTTTCTTTCTTTGTTTGTTTGGGTATACTTTGTTTAGTTTGCCCATCTTTTTGCGGTCCCTATCCTTTTCAACTTTTCCTTATGTAGTTTTCTTTAGTCTTGCCTGTGGCACTGACGTAGCACATCACTCCTTCAGGCACTGCTCTACTCTAGCAGGGGTCTGATTCCCTCAGAGTTTGTTATTTTAGCTCTTTATATTTTTGGCTCTCTTGTTTGTTTTTTCTTCTTGTCTATCTTCAGTCTTAGTTTAGGCTGTTTTGGTTTTCATCCATTAACCTTTTCTTTTAGTCTTTTATGTTGGGGTGCTCTTCAGACATCCTCAGTCATTGTTGTCTAAACCTGGTAAAAAACACATGTAGTGACAATCTAGATTTCCCCTTCACAGGATTTCTGCCCTGTAACAGAAAGCCTCTGTCAACCATAGACTCAGCAGACAAGGCAATATTGCAGCAAGCTATCACAGCTCAGGGAGCAAGGTCATGCTGCCAGCCCCAGCCCCAGTGTTGAACATGAAGGGTACCGGGGATCCCTGCTCAGTGTTCACTGGTGTTCCAACAGGCACCCACCTGGTTCCCCACTAAAGGGGCAAAAGTAGCTTACATGATTTTGGCTTACACAATCCACCACTAGGGGAGTGAACCCATGCAGATTGGGTGTGCCCATCTGAGCCCACATAACATTGCTAAGCAATGCTGCCATGAGGAGTGGTGTATGTACTGTGGGGAACAGGGTCACAAGCTGGTCCAATGCCCAGCTAAGCCTGTAAAAGGACAGGCCTATCCCCAGTAGGGGGCCCCAGGGTAGGTCCTCTCCAAGGTCCCAGCAATAGTGGGTTGTTCATACTGGCCACCCTGATGTGGAACAATCCCCCCACAATGTCTGCAAGCCTTTATAGACTCTGGCACAGATGGTAATTTCATGGACATCTCTATGGCTAAGAAGTTAGGACTACCTATTGAGTCTTGCACCTCTACCTGCTGCAGCCATTGGTGGGTTTCCTCTCTGGTCTGCTGCTTTGAAAGACAGACCAAACTCCTTATTGTCAGGATAGGCTACCATTTGGATCAGCTTTCTCTTTTTTTAACTATGGCACCTGGTTTGACAGTGATCCTGGGGTTCCCCTAGTTAGTTCTGCACAATCACCAAAATATCCAGGAAGCCTTGCCCCCAGGGCTTTAAGAGCCATCTTCATCTCTTGCCAGAGCAGGGTTTTTCTTTGTAGACAAAAAGGATGGGGTTCTGCGACCCTATATTGACTTCAAGGGTCTATATAAATTCACACTCAAAGATCATTGATCCTTTACCGCTCATGACCTCAGCTAATGAGGTGCTGTAAGAAGCATCCATCTGTTCAAAAATGGATATTTGCAGCACCTACCACCTGGTGCAAAATAGACCAGGTGATAAACGGATAATTGCATTCATCACCCCTACTGCCTGTTATGAGTATTTAGTGATGCCATTCGGGTTGATGAATGCACCTGCCATCTTTCAGCGCCTCTTCAATGGGGTCCTCTGGGAGGCACTCTGCCTTTATGCTTTTGTATACGTGGACGATATCCTCATGTTTAGTAAAACCTTGGAGCATATTGTCCATGTACGCTGAATCCTGTAGTTGCTTGTGGAGAATGACCTCTTGGACAAATCCCAGTTTCACATACCCTCAGTTCATTTTCTTTAGGTTTGTGGTTTCAAGGGGCAAGATGGCCAAGGATCTAGCAAAGTTCAGTGGCAGCTCCTCTGACGGTCCTTAACCCACAAACTACTGGGACCATTTCGTTGGACTGACTAAGTTCAGATAGAATTAGAAAAACTTAAACATAGAGTAATGTCTGCCTTCATTCTCAATCTTCCTTATCCCGATCTACCCTTTCTGGTAGAGGTCAATGCTTTGGAAGCTGGCATAGGACAGTATTTTCCCAACGTTCAGGTACTGACAAGCTACACCTGTACACCTACTTCTCACATCGACTAACGCCTACTGAGCACTGAGCTCGCAGTCAAAATGGCTCTTGGACTGACCAAAAACCTAGCCTAAATCCAGGGGTCAAAATGGCTTTGCAGGGCATCCAACATTTAATATGGCCAAATATGGCTCGGGATGTGAGACGTGTGCACGCAATAAAGATTCCAGGACTAAGCACTCTACAATACCCAATTCACATCACCCATAGTCACACCTGTCTCTGGGCTTTATCACAGGCCTGCCAAAGTCCAGGATTCGGTTAGTGATATTGGTCGTAGTCGACAGGTTCTCTAAGGCTGCTAGATTCATTAGCCTGCCCAAAGTCCCCTCGGTCATAGAGACAGCCCAGATCATTTTACATCAAGTTGTGCAATACCATGGTCTACCTATAGACTTGGTGTCTGACAGGGGCCCCCAGTTTGCCAGCCAGTTTTGAAGCAGTCTTTTTTGTGTCTAGCTTCCGCCTGTCTCAACCTGGGCTGATCATCTACTGTGGGTGGTTTCTTTGGGATCAGCCTATAAGGAACCATTACCCTCTGTGTCATTCTACCTTTTATTTGACCCTTGCACTTTTGCCAAGGTTCCTTTTTAAGTACTAAACAGACTACCAAAAGGCAAGTGGGTAGGTGGTCAGTTTGTTTACCCCTTTGTTCTTACCTTGTTTGTTTGGGCATCTTCTGTATAATTGTCCCACCTTTTTGTGGTCCCTATCCTTTAAACCTTTTTTTTCTTACTTTTTCGATACACTTGCCATTGGCGCTGCTGTGGCACGTCACACCTTTAGGCACTGAAATACTCTAGAGGGGGTTATTTTAGCTCTATATATTTTTGGCTCCTTTGTTTTTTCCCTCTTTTTGGACATCTTCAACCTTAGTAGATAAAACGCAAGTGGTGAAAATCCGGGGGAGACCTTACAGATTTCCCTTCCACAGGATTGCTGCCCAATAACATGATCATACTCTTCTGTGCCTTTGGCCATCTACAGTCATTAGACAATGCAATTCTTTACAGAGCATTACTTACCACACCAACAGGGAAGGGAGCTCTGCAACCTACAGAGGAGCAAAGAAAATACATCACTCATTGGATGGAGGGGACAATGCTAAAAAGATATTCAACTGCTCATGGAATTTCAGATCCCCACATACCTTTGGGCAAAGCCTGGCTCAGCGTCTCTCTGCTTGATCTGAGTTCCTCTTCAAGCTCCAGTGGAAGAACTTTCAGACTCATATCCAGGCCCTTCAAACTGTGTTAAACAGAAGACAACCAGTTTCTTTACTTGTAGCCAAGAAAAAATCAAGCCAATGCATGTTCCAAAAATTGTCCAAGTAGAGAAAAAGGAATCTGTCACTCACATCGCCTTATAGGACTCACAGCTGAGGCTTCCAGGAATCACCACCAGCCATGATGGGCGGAAACTGGCTAGAACAACAAACAGATTCTCTTGGAACCACAACTCGTACTGACTTGGTTGGAAGAGGTCAAAATTGGGAGCAAGGGCAGTCAATGTCAGGTCCAGGATTGTGTCTCTCACAGCTGCATTTTCAATGAAGTCAATGTTTTTCTAGAGAGGAGGCAAATAACAGGTTTAAAACTAATATAATAACACAATTTCATGGCAGATGTTATCTGCACTGTGCTGCAGTGGTGGCCAATGCCACGAGTACTTTTCAAAGACAAACAGCTAACCTCTTTGGTGACGTTGACGAACATCTCAAAGAACATATATAGTTCCTCCTGTTCTGAAGATGACAGGATCCCCATCATCACTTCCTTCACCAGCGTCTCATTCTCTAGTATCAGTTTTGCTTTTTGGTCTGAAGACAGGGAGTCTAGAACTTCCAGCTGTGAACATTTGTTATAATTTTAATTAAATGTTTCATTTTTACAGTTTTTAAACATCTAAAGTTTAAAATGAAGACAAGCCTTGCTCACCACTGAGAAATTCCCATTAAGATTCTTTATTTCTTCCCATGAAGCAAAAGTTGAGAAATTGCCAAAGTTTTTTATAAGCCAGTTTTCAGTTGTTGTGTTTCCAGAGACACAGCCTAATAATTTAAATCAGATACGGAATAATTATTATATATATATATATATATATATATATATATATATATATATATATATATATATATATATATATATATATGTCTGATTTGTATTTTAAATGTTCATTGAATAAAAAGTGACTTGTGCTTCTTCTACTATAGCTTTGACATTCTTATTTTGACACATCTTATTTTACTTGACACCTGAGTTCCTGGAGAGAAATGCGAGGATGAAATTAGTGTAGATGGATATTTGCTGCTCCTTGCTCATCAGAGTGACCTGCTGGCTTAGAGTTCTGACACTGCAGAACAGAAAAACAAATGTTAAATGGTTTAGGTACTTCTTTAAAGTCATTAGTTATACACACATGTAAAATATTTCACAACGAGCTAGGATTGAATAGGACAATAAAAGTCTGTAAGAACTTGGAGAACTTGTGTTCAGGTGGTTTATGCTTTGTGGCAGATGGCCAAACCCAGGCTACTAATGTTGACAGAGCTACAACTGAGAGATATGAGTTAAAGGTAGGTGGCAGTGTGGTAGTGGGTTTTGAAAACTTGTTTTTGTACATGTGAACAAGGTAGAGATGCAGTCTATAGGTTGTTAGACTGAGAGAGCAGGGGCTTAATGTATGTCCCTATTAGAATTCAGTTCATACCTCAACTAATAATCTTCATTATAGATTTTAGTTAACTAAGCTAAGCTTTAGGATCCCTGTAGCTGAGGTAAGGTGGGTGAGAAGGTATTTGTCATTAAGGTAATGTGAGAGTGAAGGGTAGAAGAGTTCAAGACATGATCCATCACCCAAGCTGGAAGGCCTGGGGTCGGGGGGTATGTAGTGGCATATTGTTGCAAATGCTTACATTTCCTGATAGCTCTCACAGGTAAACTCCTTCTTGCTCAGTTCTGACATGAAGTTGTCATTAATGACTGGCAGCAGTGGGAGGAGCCTAATGCACACCCACATCTGTATGAATTCGGCACTCTTCAGATTTTCAGCATTCAGAGAGCCTAAAGCTCCACTCATGGAGGCCAGATCAGCTGCAGATGGATTCACACCCTGAAACAGAAAAGAACTGAAATAACCTTTTTTGACTTTGAGTTCTGACTGCTTCAACAGATCACATCTTTTTAGCTTCACTGCATCTCTTACAACTCAATATTTCTTTCTTTTTCACTGCAGGTGTTTTACAGTCATCTCCAACCCAGCAGTGAACGCTTCAATGTGCTTTATCTGTGGAACATCTAACCAATCTTCACATCTTTATAACCTGACATCCACACACTTCCATGGAACAGATGGATATGTATATTATTTTCAATCAGATTCACATCTGACTAGTGGTGCTTGAATTAGGTATTTTCTGCAGAAAAGGTGCACTTTTTATCTGTGTTAATTAGACCCTAAGACACTGTGTAAATGAGCCATGTTTGATGCTAAATACTATGTATAATTATGTTCTGTGTACCACAGGAACAGAGAACAAGTAGTTATCAGTAAATGTTTGAATACAACAGTAAGTCACAATCCTGTTTCCACAGTGTTACAGATAAATTACCAACCTGAACATAACATGAGTTAATATTGAATAATTAAGTTACTGTAAAATGTGCAATTATGCAACTTACTTTTAAACACTTGAACATACCTGATATTGCTCAATGATATTAAATTTACATGCAATACTACATAATTAACAGTTAAATTATTGCATTGTAGTACTATTGTATAGTATTGCTGTATCTACACAGTAGTTTGTACATTAGCTACTCTGCACTTGCAAAGTATGTTTCAAAGCCATCTACAATCTAGTAGTTCACAGACATTTTCACTTTAAGAAGCTGTTTAAAAAACAGAAAATCTTAAATGTGTTTTCTTACAAGTTGAACAAGAACATTTAAAGTTGAGGTAATGATCTGCCCAAGTTCTTTTTGGATGGTGTTGAATTTTTCATGGGGGTAGCTAGCAGTGTTTTCTCTCACACAGTGTAAATGCCCCATTATATTGTCCACTGCATTTACAATCTAAACATAAAAACACACACAATAAAGTGAGAACCACTGTTTCATGTTTGTTAATGTTACTGCGTCATTACAGAAAACAGTAATAGGACAGTAATAACAATGGTAATAGGTAAAAGTAATAAAAAACATTAAAGTGTGGCTATAGGCTGGCCTAAAAATGTAACCCTACAGAAAGTTTAACATGTTGTGTTGTCTCTATTCACCACTAGAGAGGAGTATTTAGCAACAAATTTTATAACATGAGAGTTAAAGGGAATCAGTCACAATTTTAAACAGCTCACCCTCTAAGAAACGATTTAAAATAATCAACTTTTGAATGATTTTATAAATTGAAAAGAGAAAAAGTCATAAGAACAGTCTGCTCCAATCTGCTCAGAATCAGATAAATAAGCCACATAAGGTTTGGGATTCTGTAGAGCATTGAAAGAAAACTGGACTTTTTTGGGTCTATGGATCAGCTTTATGTCTGGAGGACTAAGAATGAAAAAAGGACATGCTGAAAAGAACACCCTAACAACAGTAAAGCATGGTGGTGGCTCTGTGATGCTCTGCTTCCTCTGGCACTGGAAACCTGCAGGATGTAGAGGGATGGCTTCAGTCAAGTATCAGGAATGTCTTCTGAGAGGAAGCTGATGATTGCACTTTCCAACAGAACAATGATCCCAAGCATACCACAAAGTCCATCAGGGCTTTTTAAAAGATGTTTTTTAAAAGAAGTCCTGGAAGTATATACTGTATATCAAAAATATTAGTGAACTGGAGAACACTGCCCATAAGGAATGGGCTAAGATTCCTCAGAAATGCTGTAAGTATTTAGATGGGGCAGCCATGGCCTATTGGTTAGAGAAGTGGGGTTGAGACCCATTTACATTTACATTTACGGCATTTAGCAGACGCTCTTATCCAGAGCGACTTACAAGGTTACTTGTATTACAGACCCTGTGATCTGTGTTCCCTGGTTGGTAAGAGTGCCTTTTAGTTGTCTAAAGGAGGTGTTTTCATGAACAGTTAAGGATCCACCGTTTCTGGAGTTTGAGGGGGTTGAGCTATTGAAAGGGATACTCAGGGTTCCCAAAGACATTAGCGGTATAGTTTTAACTCTTTGGTCACTAAAATGTCTTTGATAAAAATAAAATGTGCTCTGAGATGCACCTTCTCACAAATTACCAAATGTGACTGATCACCTTTAAACCTCAGTAATCATTTGTTTAATTATTGCTGCTACCACTCACCATACTTATACTAAATACTGCATAAAGTGTGTGTGAGAGAGAGATAGAAAAATAGGGATCTTACCCATGAACTAGCATTTGTCACATTGCCAGCACTGCAAATAACTTGAGTGGAATTGGTGGTGTAACTGGTGGTGGTTCTGTTTTAATTAGGAAGGAAATTATGAAGCATTATCTTGAAATCAAACATTTATTGTTTGTTAAAAAATTGTGATGTAAAAAACAATGTACCCATTGTTCAGGCTGCATGGTTCTGTAGTTGTTCCTTGTGAGGGGGAGGGTCATATTTTATTATTTTTTTATAACAAAAAGGAATTCCACTACACTGATTCCACACACATTATTAGACATTATATTTACAGAATGTTAAAACACTCTTACCACTGAGTTGAGTGGAATTACACTGAAAGAAAATCAACAGTACAATGTGTTACTGCACTCCTTGCTTACTGTAGTCAACCCGATCAGTGATTACTAAATCTTAGCCCGGAAGCATGAAGGTCTGGAGCTGAAGATCTGCTCCCGCTAACATTTTTCTTTACTGTTAATTTACACAAAAAGTTGAATTGGTCAGATTATTGGGACAAAAACACAAAACATGAAGAGATGCTCTTACCTGTGCGCTGACCAGAGCTGTCCAGCATCCTAATCAGAACAATGACATCATCATTAGATAGCTGTTTATGTTTCTACATCCTCATGTTCACATGTGTGAGAAATCTCCTGATCTGATTGGTTCTGTCTGGAACACGTTTAATGCAGATCTTCATCTTCATTTCTGTTTGATTGATGAAGTGTTGAGATGTCTCACCTGTCCAGAGAACAGAAAGGACGAGCGCTCTGCAGCTCATGATGTTTCCTCTCATTTTGGTTTGAGTTTGTTCACCAGCTCATCGTTCACTAATCCTGAAGGAAACAGTGGAGGAGATTCAACAGAAGGAGATCAAGAAAACATCTGATCAAGCTAAAAGAGCTCTACAGCTTAGACTGAGCTTTAGTCCAGCACAGATAGTAAAACATGATGTTCATCACTGGGAACTAGGCCATCTGTGTCACTACTGCACATTCGTTAAATTTTAAAGTGACTCTTCTAAGCTGGCAGTGTATGCTGTCATGCCAACACCTTTGTATCTAGGTGTGAGCATTTTGAGGCTAGGTTAAAAAGGTAAAGTAAAGGTGCACGTAATTGTCACTGTACAGTGTGGACTGTACAGCGAAATGGGTCCTCCGCATTTAACCCATCTGGTAGTGAACACACACTCACACACACACATGTGTTAGGAGCAGTGAGTACACACACACACACCCAGAGCGGTGGGCAGCCAACTCCAGCGCCCGGGGAGCAGAGAGGGTAAAGGGCCTTGCTCAAGGGCCCAACAGCTTGCCGAGCCCGGGAATCGAACCCACAACCCTGTTATCGATATCCCGGCGCTCTAACCGCTGAGCCACCACTGCCCACCACATGCAAATATTTTAAGCTCTACAAGAGACAGGGGCTAATGACCAGTGCATGTAACTGGAAATGGCAAGAAATGTGTTGTTCAGTAAAAAAACATTTAAGACTGGTTCATAAGGTGGGCCACATAGAGGGTCAAGAACTGTAAGGAGATCTAAACCCACATCAAGCAGAGAAGACCCATCTGTTTATCAGGTGGGCCTTCTTATGGTATGAGTCTTATGGTACGAGTCATAATGAGTCTATTCTCTCTAATAGTAGTTCTGGGAGCAATGACCTTCGTAGCAGCTGTAAGCAACCCCTAAAGCCATAATAGAATCAAACAAGGTGCTCTTAAACACCCAGAATAAGGCCACTCCAGAAACTAATTAGAAAAACATTTTACAGCTGTTGCATTGCTGTATGTGTTAAAGAAAAATGGCTGTCCCTTCACTCCACCTGCTCCAACTTCCTAGTGGTCTGCGGATTGAAAAGATGACTTCCACTTCCAAGCCTGCTTCTCTGACCTTGCTCTGTGGGCAGCTGGATCAAGGACAGAGAGGGCTCGAGAAATAAGGCTAGCATGAACTGCGTGAGAGTATAGGCACATGCTACCTGTATATGATGACAGTTGACTTATACCCAAGTTTATAGTGAGAACCAGTTGTTGAGCGTGGTCCAGCAATCAGAGGCGAGATTCAACTTCTGATGTTATGAAAAAACAATTGGGAGGAGGAACATGCCACTTACTAGAGATGTGGAACTGGCTTCCTACATCAAGCAGAAGCCTCCTGAACTCCAATTAATTATCCACAATTAATGTGAGATCATTACCTTAAGCTACACATATTTAACCTTAGTTACAAGTAGACTAACCAAAGACAATGGAGATCTGCATGTGCAAATTAAGTCTGAATCTGACTGGATCAGGCATGACTAGTCAATTTGAACCCTAAACATACTACTCTGAACTATGAAGGGGGATTGATAAAGCCTTTGGTGGATTTGTACTCTTCAGACCTACATTCTCCATTTCTACCAAAAACAGTTCTCTCTTTCTTGAGCTGAACATTAACACTACCAAGCAAATCACAGCCAAATTCCAGTTCTTTTAGTAAGCTCAACTCACAGATCAGTCTGAGGAATAGTTTTGTAAGATGAGACGTTCTCAGCTAGCCCTGGTTCTCAAAATGTTTAAATCCTGCTTGGTGCCAAAAATCTGTGAGAAAAGATCTCACAAAAAAAGATCTAGACATAAAACTTGACTAAACAATATTTCAGTCTATTTTGCTTTGTTTCAATATACAATGTTAGAGAATCAAAATAACTTCAACTTTAATGTGAATAAAAACATTAGGAATGATGACGAATTATGTGTATTTATGTGAATTAGTAATCAAACATATTACAAACATAAATTATAGTTAATTATTTCAAATTAATTATTTCAAATTTATTAAATGTATTTAAATGTTCTAATTTTCTCACATTTTAAAGAATAATATTGAATGCAATTCTATATTTATTCTCTGTGAGTATAATAAAGGAATTCAGGTTTGAAAGGTTTGGCATTTTGTAAGTGTTAGAGGTTACATAGTTCTCATATTTTACATTAAACCAGTTCAATCTTGGTTTGACAGCAAACCTGCCCTGTAATTATTACAAATGTCACCAACTCTACCCCTCTGAATTCCATTTAGCTTAGCAATTACACTCTGATTTAATTTATGCAGTTATGTGGTCTAACCTTAAGAAAACAAATATAAAACAACAAATCCCTTTTGTTTTTCTGCTGTAAAGCATTATCCTAAAAATGCAACCTCAGGATTCTGAAGGGCGCTATATAAATATCATAACACCATATAGAGTATTGGGACACCTGCTCATTAATTGTTTTCTCTGAGAGTCTCCAGTAAGTCATATATTTAAACCATATTTACATTACTATATACTATGTGAATATATGTGTTACATTATTTAGGTTTAAGCTATTTCTTATATAGGTCACACAACTAGTCAAAAGTTGTATTATTATTATACATTTACATACCCAATGATTCTCATATCTATATTTATATTGAGCAATAATTATAATGGAAGTTCCCCATATATTATTATAATAGTACAAGTTTCCTATCAGTATTTCTTCCAGTATCTAAACACCTTAAACACACACCTACAGGTTCAGCTCTGCTCCACTCACTGGTTCCAGTATAGAGACACTGTTTATAAATTGGTAGCACCTCAAATATATTACATAGACAGAGTGTGTGTAGAGTTTGAAGATGCAGTGCTTACCTGTGTGAAGGTACAGGTGTGTGTGATGCAGGCTGTGGATCTGATGCTGTAATTTGTGCAGGGAGGGGCTGGGCAGGGCTGCAGTGGGACAGTATCAGTCAGTCCGCCCTGCTGGATCTCCTCACCCTCAGGCCTTTCCTATCATTACTCACTCAACAGCACCACCCACTTTTCCCAGAAGATCTCACTGCTACTGATGCTTAGATAACATGCTTATTAATTCATTGATTTTTACTGCTGAGCTCAGTTCTGATTTCTGTACATATTTACAGTAATTTCAATCTGAACTGAAATTGTAATATAAAATATCATGTTTTATTGCTTTTGGGGTCACATTAAAAGTCAGTGCTATTATAACACAGTGGAAGTAGTTGACAGACCTCCAACCTTCATGAGTCTTCAGATTAGCTCAAGAACAGAGAGTGAAGAGGGGTTCAGGAAATGGGTTTCCATGGCCGAGCAGCTGCATCTAAGCCTTACATCACCAAGCGCAATGTAAAGAGTGGGATGCGGTGGTGTAAAGCACACCACCACTGGACTCCAGAGCAGTGGAGACGTGTTCTCTGGAGTGACCAACCACACTTCTCCATCTGGCAATCCAATGGACAAGTCGGACTTTGATGGTTTCCAGGGCACGGTACTTGTCTGCATTGTGCCAAGTGCAAAGTTTGATGAAGAGGGGATTATGGTGTAGGGTTTAGCTTTGGGATGAATTAGAGCGGAGACTGTGAGCCAGGCCTTCTTGTCCAACATCAGTGTCTGACCTCACAAATGGGCTTCTAGAAGAACGGTCAGAAGCTCCAATAAACACTAAACTCCTAAACCCTGTGGAAAGCCTTCCCAGAAGAGTTGAAGAGAGCTGTTATAGCTGCAAAGGGAGGCCAGACATCATATTAAACCCTATGGATTAAGAATGGGATGACACTCAATCTCATATGTGGGCAAAGGTAGGCAAGCGAATACTTTTGGCAATATAGTGTATCTGAACTAATAATACACAGATGTACTGTTCATTTTTTTTATTGATGACATCGACTAATCATCCACAGTGCAGGCACGAAAAAGTACGTGAATCTCTGTGTTAATGATTTCTTTGAGGGTTCATTGGCAAAATGTGTTTTAGTTAAGAAGGAAGATTGGAGATCTTATCTTTTGAGTTTGCCCATTAAATAAATATAGAAAACCTACAGAAGACTATATTTACTGCAAAAATCTTTGTTTATCTTGGCATAATTGCAAAAATCGCACCCAGTTGTGAAGAAAGGTGGAGGCAGACTCATTCATTGGGGCTGCTTTGTTGCCTCATGACCTAGATGTCTTGCAATCATTATCAATGGAATAATGAACGATGTATCAAAACATTTTACAGGAGAATGTGTAAAATTTTATTTCATTTAATTAATTTATTGCTTACTTTTTCTAGCCTGCACTATAGATGTTTATTCAGTTTATTCAATAAAATGCATTGACAGTACCACTATGTGTTATTAGTTTAGTTTGTGTTGACTGAGGGTTTAAATCATAAGCCCTGTTTTAAACTTGATCAATGTTGATTGAGAATCCCTATGTTTTGTGTCACCAGAGTTCAGGTAAAAGTACAGATAAGGAAAGATCACAGATTAAATAAGCTTTTAACACTGAACAGAACTATTTTAAACCTCAGATGATTGAAATGTGTGAGACTTTAACAACCCAGTCCAACAGGTGTAAACACCCATCCAACCTCACACATGAAATGTTCTTCTGCATTTCTATCATGCTAAACTCCTCAGTCAGGAGCACTCTCATGCTGTCACTGGGCTTCAGGTTACACCAGGTTTCAACAGGTTTAACAGATCTTTCTAATCCAGTCATTATCTTTAATTTGTCACTTCAGCCCAGTTTATTTTGGGTACTTAATTCTGCCAACCAGTAGGAGATCTCTCAGATGTGGCACTTGATTGACTTGTTTGTCTACATGCTGATCTACAACACTCCAATGATTAAACGTATGTGACAATAACACACACACACACACACTTAATATCATGTACCCAATGTAACAAACAATAGGGTTGCAGTGCATAAATTCAGTCAGATCTATAAGTATTTAGACAGTGCCAAAAACAGGGTTTAGAATTTTGACTCTGTAGATAACCTTAATTGCTTTGAAATTAAGCAATCGAAATGTGATTAAAGTTCAGATTTCAGTTTTAATTCAAAGAGTTTAACTAAAATAGTTCATTAATAGTACATTTTAGTACATTTTACAATAGTACATTTTAGAAACCTTTACCCACTGCATGCTCATTAGTTCAACAGGTATTGGACAAACTAACATCATTATTGGGAGTGTTTTAATACTTGGATGTAAAGAATTTTGAAATCATTTGTAGTCAATCATTGCCTGATGTCTGGAACCCAAAGGCATCGCCAGATGGTGAGTTTCCTCCCTTTTTCAAGACAAGTGGGTTTTTTATTGTCATTTTAACTACATACAGAGTACACAGTGAAACGAAACAACGTTCCTCCAGGACCATGGTGCAACATAGACACAGTGCATACAGACACAAGTGCAACACAATACAAGTGCGGACAGACAACACAACACAGACAAAAAAAAATAAAAAAAATAACTAGGGGTAGTGTGCAAATTATGCAGTGTGCAATAAATATTGAGTCCAGTGAGTCCACCTTTAGATATTTTGCCAGGCCTTTACTGCAGGATGTTCAGTTGCTGCTTGTCTATTGGTCTGTCTGTTTCAGTTTATCTTCAGAATGTGAAATGCTGCTCAATTGGCTGGAGGTCAGGTTCTATCAGCAGTCACATCATCAATAAACACCAGTGACCAATTGGCAACCTTACATGCCCATGCTATAACAGTGCCTCTACCATGACAGATGATGTAGTATGGTTTAGATCATTAACCCTTCTTTTTTGTATTTTAATTTCTGAATGTATCTATTGATTGTACACATAACTGACGATACACCAATATTACGCCTAATCCATTAGGAACAGAGGACATGGCTATCTTCTTCTAGTCTAGTCTTGCTTTGTGGACATCACTCATGTTAATGTTCAGAGTGCTTGGCAGCTGCTAAGAGAATATAATGGCTGCCGATTGTTGCTGCTTAGGCTGTTCTATGCAGCAACAAACATGGCAGTTTATTGTTGGTGCTTAGAGGAGCTCATGGCTGCTGATTGCTTCTTCCCCCAAGCCACCAGACTTCTCAACTCAACTCAACTTCTGACCGGATGTCTTTTCTGCTACATGCACACACACACACACACACACACACACACTCTCTCTCTCTGTCTCTCCAACCATTTACCCCAGATAAAATGGGAAGCATTTTTTGCACAAAGCATTTGCACTAATAACTTTAACCTCACTGGACTCTGTCTATACTGTGTTGTGTTGTCTGTCCGCACTTGTTTGTGTTGCATTTGTGTTCTGTATGCACTACAGTGCATCCGGAAAGTATTCACAGCGCTTCACTTTTTCCACATTTTGTTAGGTTACAGCCTTATTCCAAATTGTATTAAATTAATCTCTTTCCTCAAAATTCTACACAAAATACCCCATTATGACCATGTGAAAAAAGTTTTCTTGAGAGTTCTGAAAATTTATTAAAATTAAAAAACAAAGAAATCACATTTACGTAAGTATTCACAGCCTTCGCCATGAAGCTCAAAATTGAGCTCAGGTGCATCCTGTTTCCACTGATCATCCTTGAGATGTTTCTACAGCTTAAATGGAGTCCCCCTGTGGTAAATCCAGTTGATTGGACATGATTTGGAAAGGCACACACCTGTCTATATAAGGTCCCACAGTTGACTGCATGTCAGCGCAAACACCAAGCATGAAGTCAAAGGAATTGTCTGTAGACCTCCGAGACAAAATAGTCTCGAGGCACAAATCTGGGGAAGGATACAGAAAAATTTCTGCTGCTTTGAAGGTCCCAATGAACACAGTGGCCTCCATCATCCGTAAATGGAAGAAGTTTGGAACCACCAGGACTCTTCCTAGAGCTGGCCGGCCATCTAAATTGAGCGATCGGGGGAGAAGGGCCTTGGTCAGGGAGGTGACCAAGAACCTGATGGTCACTCTGTCAGAGCTCCAGCGTTCCTCCGTGGAGAGAGGAGAACCTTGCAGAAGGACAACCATCTCTGCAGCAATCCACCAATCAGGCCTGTATGGCAGAGTGGCCAGGCGAAAGCCACTCCTTAGTAAAAGGCACAAGGCAGCCCGTCTGGAATTTGCCAAAAGGCACCTGAAGGACTCTCAGACCATGAGAAACAAAATTCTCTGGTCTGATGAGACAAAGATTGAACTCTTTGGTGTGAATGCCAGGCGTCATGTTTGGAGGAAACCAGGCACTGCTCATCACAAGGCCAATACCATCCCTACAGTCAAGCATGGTGGTGGCAGCATCATGCTATGGGGATGTTTTTCAGCAGCAGGAACTGCCAGACTAGTCAGGATAGAGGGAAAGATGAATGCAGCAATGTACAGAGACATCCTGGATGAAAACCTACTCCATAGCGCTCTTGACCTCAGACTGGTGCGACGGTTCATTTTTCAGCAGGACAACGACCCGAAGCACACAGCCAAGATCTCAAAGGAGTGGCTTCAGGACCACTCTGTGAATGTCCTGGAGTGGCCCAGCCAGAGCCCAGACTTGAATCCGATTGAACATCTCTGGAGAGATCTAAAAATGGCTGTGCACAGATGTCTCCCATCCAACCTGATGGAGCTTCAGAGGTACTGCAAAGAAGAATGGGCAAAACTGCCTAAAGAGAGGTGTGCCAAGCTTGTGGCATCATATTCAAAAAGACTTGAGGCTGTAGTTGCTGCCAAGGGTGGTTCTACAAAGTATTAAGCAAAGGCTGTGAATACTTATGTAAATATGATTTCTTTGTTTTTTAATTTTAATAAATTTTCAGAACTCTCAAGAAAACCTTTTTCACATGGTCATAATGGGGTATTTTGTGTAGAATTTTGTGGAAAGAGATTAATTTAATACAATTTGGAATAAGGCTGTAACCTAACAAAATGTGGAAAAAGTGAAGCGCTGTGAATACTTTCCGGATGCACTGTATGTTTAAATATGCAATAGTATGCAATATGTGTATGTCTATGTTGCACCATCTCTTAAGGTGCCCAGATGTTTGCACAGTGCTTGTTCTATTTTGCACTCTAAAATTGTGTAAAATAAAAATGATAACCATAATATTTATTAAAATTATGTTCTGTTAAGGTTGTTCTAACATTGATCATAGAGGCATAGTTTGTATTCATGGGTGTGAATAGAAGGTGGAAGGTGTTGCCATTTTTACCTACAAAACTGTTAAGAAGTGTGAATATGTGTAAATTGTGTGTGTGTGTGTGTGTGTGTGTGTGTGTGTGTGTGTATAAATCTACAGCATATTTGCTTTTTATTCTAAGAATAATTTGGTTTTCTCTGAGAACTGAGAAAGCCCTGAGGGTATATCACTTTGCTCTCTCCATTTCTGACCAAACCGGAACCTGAACAATGCCCCCAAGGCTATCTCAGCTTCAATCCTTACTTATAACTTTTTTCTATTTGTCAGACACAGCCTGCTTTATTTCAGATGTTACGAGAGCCACTTACACAACAAAAAAGACATATCTGAGAGATCTGAGTGCATATTCCATTTAAACTAGGAAAGGTTCAGTAAGGTTGAGGTCAGGTAACGGAATAGGCCACTGTCTGAAACTAAGCTCACCATTTACTCACATAGAACTATCCCTGGGTGATAATGTCCAGATGCTATTGGATAATCATCACGAAAATCAGATATATTATTATATTATTATTATTATTTTATTCAACCATTCTGAACCTCACCTGGACCCGTCTTCCTCTGGAAACTGAGAAAGGCCCGTGTCCCTCCACCCATCCTCACCATCTTACACAGTGGCACCATAGAGCATACTAAACAGCTGCGTCACTGCCTGGTCTGGGAACTGCATCATCACTAACCCGCAAGATCCTCCAGTAAATACTGAGGATGGCTGAGAGGATTATCAGCATGTCTCTCCCAACATTTACACCCCACCCACCCTTCACACAAACTGATCTCCCTCCTGCTATTGAGAAGAATGCAGCATCTGGTCCAATGCAGCAAGACTCTGCAACAGCTTCTTCCCACAAGCCATCAGACCTTCTAATTCCAGAGACTGAATAAATGGACTCCTCCATACACACACACACACACAAGATGTGAATCCCAGACAATGTGAAAGCATTTTGCACTAAATACTACCTCACTGCGTCAATCACTGAAATCTTTTTTTTACACAAAGTTGCACATTGCATATTTGCACATAAAAACAATAGCTGTTAGAGTACCTACAAGACAACAAATGTATGTATTAGTGTATGTAATGGTGTCAAAGCATCTTATATGGAGAGAGGTTAAGTGCAGTCATCATAGTTGTAACTATGTAGATAATTTGGGTGGAAGTGTCCCATGGTACCAATTGTAGTGTAAGAATTAATGTGCGGGTGTATTTTGGTGGTCATTAGGTGTGTGATCAGTCTATGAAGGATGTCTGGAGTGCAAAGTTTGGTGGTGGTGGAATGGATGCTCTACAATTCGACAGACAGAGGGTGATGAGTCTGTGTAAGGAATGGAAGATGTTGGCAACAGAGAGAGGTGTCTAGTGGATGCATTGTTTTGGAAGGTGGTGTCAATGGTGGGTAGAGAGACTACAATGATAGTACCATACAGTGAGACAGGTAGTCCAGATCATCGAGGAAGATTTGTGGTGAAGTCACAGCTGGGCTTTCTTAGCTAGGCAGGTGGTGTTGAAGGTCTAGGTAAGGTTGTGGGTGATGTGTACACCAAAGAACTTAGAGCTTTTGATTTGTGCCATATCTAAACTATTAATGTATGTTTTAGAGTAAACAAAACTGCATTTTATTTTAGAAGAACACCAACTGTGAAGCATGGGATGAATGAATTACACATGTGGACAAAATTGTTGGTACCCCTCGGTTAATGAAAGAAAAACCAACAATGGTCACAGAAATAACTTGAATCTGACAGAAGTAATAAAAAATAAAAATGCTATGAAAATTAACAAATGAAAGTCAGACATTACTTTTCAACCATGCTTCAACAGAATTATATAAAAAAATAAACTCATCAAACAGGCCTGGACAGAAATGATGGTACCCTTAACTTAATATTTATATATATTTATATAATATAATAGTCCAATGTTTTCCTCTTAGTCATTCTCGGGTGTTGTTAGCTATGTTTTAGGTAATTATCCTGTTGCAAGACCCATGACCTGCAACTGAGACCAAGCTTTCTGACACTGGGCAGCACATTTCTCTCTAGAATCCCTTGATAGTTTTGAGATTTCATTGTACCCTGAACAGATTCAAGATACCCTGTGTCAGATGCAGCAAAGCAGCCCCAGAACATAACAGAGCCTCCTCTTTGTTTCACAGTAGAGACAGTGTTCTTTTCTTGATATGCTTCATTTTTCCATCTGTGAACATAGAGCTGATGTGCCTTGGAAAAAAGTTCAATTTTTGTCTTATCTGTCCATAGGACATTCTCCCAGAAGCTTTGGGTCTTGTCAACATGTAGTTTGATAAATTCCAGTCTAACTTTTTTATGATTTGTTTTCAACAATGGTGTCCTCCTTGGTCATCTCCCATGAAGTCTACTTTCGCTCAAACAATGACGGATGGTGCGATCTGACACTGATGTTATTTGAGCTTGAAGTTCACCTTTAATCTCTTTTAAAGTTTTTCTGGGCTCTTTTGTTACCATTCGTATTATCCATCTCTTTGATTTGTCATCAATTGTCCTCCTGTGGCCATGTCCAGGGAGGTTGGCTACAGTCCCATAGACCTTACATTTCTGAATAATATGTGCAGCTGTAGTCACAGGAACATCAAGCTGCTTGGAGATGGTCTTATAACCTTTACCTTTAACATGCTTGTGTATAATGTTCTTTCTAATCTCCTAAGACAACTCTTTCCTTTGCTTCTTCTGGTCCATGTTGAGTGTGGTACACACCATGTCACCACACAGCACAGTGACTACCTGTAGCCCTATATATAGGCCCACTGACTGATTACAAGATTGCAGACACCTGTGATGCTAATTAGTGGACACACCTTGATTTAACATGTCCATTTGGTCACATTATTTTCAGTGGTATCATCATTTCTGTCTAGGCCTGTTTAATTGGTTTGCTCCTGTTGAAGCATGAATTAAAATCAATGTCGGATTTTCATTTGTTCATTTTCATGGACATTTTTTTTATTACTACTTTTGTCAGATTCAAGTTATTTCTGTGACAATTGTGAGTTTTTCTTTGGCAATATTGCATGAGTGGAGAGAAGAATGTATTCCACAAACATCCAGCAGGTCCTGGATGCAAATGTCAAACCCTTTGTTAAAAAAACAACAATGAAAAGAGTTTGAGAGTGATCCAAAACATGCCTCAAATCCATCACTAACTACAGATACCATGAACAGTTCTCGGACCTAAACACAAACATTAGTGAATGTTAGTAAAAAGACCTTAAACAAGCTGTGTAGTAAGATGATCCCACTCAAATGAAGAGTATGGGAAAACACAGACTATGAGAACTGAGAACTTTCAGCTGCAGAATGTGTTAAAGCTGTAAATGTAATATGCAATGCTTATGTTACAGATTTAAGTCTGTAAGATGCTCAAAACTTTGCACAAAAGGATTCTTATAATTTAGAACCAATTTGAAACCAGTTCTTAATGTGAACATGTGCTATGATTTAACCGCTCCCAAATCACATGATTCCACACTCACAGACATGCATTTCCCATGCACTTTGACAGCAGAGCATGCCATTAAAAGGCAGAAACACACCCTGCATTTGAGGGTGGAGCCTCAGATTGTATCTCCTTAATTCCTTAAATTCTCCCTGCATTAATTGAGAGAGATAGTGTAGTGTAGTGTGGAATATAAAAAAAGGTTGCTCTCTCTTCCTTTCCTGTACACTAAGTCAGGAACAGTGAGTTATAAAATGACAAAGAAGGAACATGCCTGAAGCCCCTCTTCCCTGATAATTCCATCTCTACCTTTTCCATGTGTCTATGACAAAGTCTGCGTAACCCTCCACCAGCTTGTCATATATTCCTGGCTACATTTACCGGGGTGGGGGTTGCCTGGCTTCCCATCACAAAGCAGACACTATTCATACTCTAGCCCAAAGTCTTCAGAGTTCTCCTCCTCTCTTACAGTCTTACAGCTCAAAGACATAGTCTGAACTAGCAAAATACCTAATTTAACTAAAACATAATTGATTCCAGCTTTATCTAGCATGTGAGATTACACAGGAGAACCTGTCGTCCACTGAGGTGATGTCATCACAGCTGGAAATTGCCTCTCACTGACTGAGTGACTTAATCTACCCGTATTAATTAAATAATTTCAATTTGGTTTCCTCATGCTTTGGGAAGGTGTTGCTGCTAGCCAAATTGGAAATGTTACATGGGTGAAAATACCACAAAATATCAGAAAACCCTGTTTGTAGATTTTACACCATCTGTTTTAAAGGCTGAAGCTGAAAATACCTTAAATCCACCACAGACTACAGACACCATGGACAGTTCTCTGACCTAATCATTAGTAGGTGGATCTCAAACAAGCTGTACATCAAGGCAACCTGAAAACATCTCAGAACTGAAAACATCTGTTAAAAAAAAAGAGGAGGCAGAATCTCTAACTATGAAAACTGAAAGACTTTTAGTTACAAAAAGTGCACTAAGCACCTGCACTAATTAAAGTCTTTATAAGGTAATTAAAAAGTAATTAAAGACATTCCCTTCAACATTCCCTTCCCTTTAAAGATAATGAATAATGCATATTGCAACCTTAATATCAACAATAATATCAATAATAATAATAATAATAATAATAATGACTGAATGAATGTGTCTACTGAACAATGGACTCATAAATATAAATAATTAAATAGGTGGAATGTCACTAAGGGTGTGCCACCTGAGTCACCTGCATAAGAATGTCCCCAAACACACTTCCCTCCAGGCTCAGAGTCCGTGTTCTTCCAGTCTGCTGTCATGGCAGGGCAACAGTGTGATGATCTGACAGAACTGGTTTACTTGTATAAATACTGTATAAACTCTCTCTAATATCTCTTTGTTCCAGCAGAACATGTAAAGCAGCACCTACTAAAATTATGAATCTGCCAGTTGTTCTTTAAATTGGATCAGAATTTCATGATGAATAAACCAATAAAAAAGCTTCAAAATGACTCTGAATAAAATCTTTTTACATTGACATTGTTAAAAAGGTGACAGTCTGAAATTGTTTATGTTTAGTGAGTTTCCAAAGCCACTGGAGGGCACTAGTGGTTTCATAAAAATAGACAGTTTAATATATATTTTACAGAAGTCTATTTAAGGACTCCAGTGTTCAGTGCTTTGATCTTCAAAATGAACATGATATATAATAAATCAAAAAGGTAGGGCAAATGAAAATTCACAAACACAGGTGCTGCTTACTCTAAACACTATAATGCAAAAGTTTGGGCACCCCAGCCAAATGGCATGTTTTTGATTTTATAAGTAAAAATAAATCACATCCTCTACTGAAACATGCTTCTACATATTTTAATACATAAAAGTGCCATTTATTTACTGAATTTAACAGATTGGAAAAATAATAATAAATGTTCCATGTGCAAAATTGATTACACTATCAATATTTGTTTTTGTTTTTTTCAAACCCAATTCAGTAAATAAATCAGTTTCTTGTAGATGTTTTTAATCATTTATGCTCAGAACATCAACAACATGTTTTATTTGACGGGTTGCTCACATATTTGCATACGACTGCATATTTCCCAGGGTGTAGGGATCTTCCCATTGTTTCATTCACCCCACTTTAGCTTCTGTTGAATAGAGTTGTTCTTTCTCTTAATCTCAGAGAGTTTTTCCTTGCCACTGATCAGACCAGGATCTCAGATAAAGCTGCTTTGTGAAAACCTTCATTGTAAAAGCACTACAAATCAGAAACTGTTTCTAGAAAAATGCATGTTTTATTTATGTTTAATACAATGTCTCCTTATTTATTAACCTCACTGAAATAGTTGCTCCCACATGTTCATTATGACATCAAGCTGTAGAACAAAAACATTTTTCATAGCTTTAAAAGATCATCCTGCAGCACTGGCACTTTCTCCACCTGTACCTCGTCTGGAACCCTGAGATTATTACACGTATCCACGTTTTACAGCAGCCACTATTGCTCATCTTTACCAACAGTTAGTCATTTCTATTAAGCACTTTTTTATCATCAGTCAAAAGCAACAGTGGAGAGTGTTTAGAAGCTGATGCTGCTGGCTGATATAGTACAGATGCAAGAGTGGACTGAGATTCCTTCACTCCAGATGTTCCATTTACCACAGTTATAATCTGGCCATTTGTTTACAGTATAGAGGTCATTTCACTGTGGTTTAAAACAAAACATTGATCCAAATAATATCTTTGCCATTATTTCTTGTATTAAATTAATTGTATTAAATAGTATAATTATAAACTAATAAAAAATAAGCACACTAATAAGTGTAAATAATTAATGTGTCACAGTGCGTTGAGCTTGGAGACACTAAAAAAGAAGATAAACGGACTGAAACAGACCTGGCAGCACCACCAACACAGAATCATATACGTGTGAACATGCATAAGGCCAGACAAAGAAAGGCTGAAACAAAGGGACACTTATACAGAGACTAACAAGGGACACACGAGAAACACCTGGGACTTGAGAGCACATGGCTCTGTTTGTGTCTTGTCAGTTCAAGCCCCACCTTTTCATTAGTGTTTTCACCTGTGCCTCCTCTCTAGTCACGCCCCCTTGTTAGACACAAAACTGAGGCAGATGTGACAGAACAGGGGCAGACATGACATGATGAGCCTGGTTTGGTTATTTCTTAGAACACATATTGAGGTAGAGATGTTGAAGAGATATTGGGGAAATGTTGGGCGATAGAGAGATGTTCAAAAAGGAAGAAATATAAAGTGCTGCTTAAAATAAATAGTCTTGAGAAAGCAGTTGCATAATGATTTTATTCAGAATGTATGTGGATTCTGATAATAAAGTGTGGAGTAATCAGGATTTAACATTAAATATGTAGATTATTCAATCATTTATATATTGGTCTTAAGATAGTCCCATTCCAGTATTCACAATCAGTACAGAACAGTCCTACAGTGCTTAAATATTCATAAACATCATGATAAAATAAATATAATTACAAATACATAAATATTACTAGTCAGTGTTGATTAAATAATTATGAACACACAGAAAACATAATTAGGTCATTAAAATTTAAGTGTGGATAATTAAAGTTAAATTAGAGTGCAATATATTAATACTTAAAGAGATACATTATGATTAATTGTAATATTCAAGTGTTTACAGCATCCAGTATAAGTAATCACAGCAAGAACCGGTGCTGTGTGTGTGTGTGTGTGTGTGTGTGTGTGTGTGTGTGTGTATGTGTGTGTGTGTGTGTTTGTGTGTGATGGTTATCGTTGCAAGTGCAGTGTGATGGTCAGCAGTCCTACACACACAGAGATGAACCACAGTCCTGAACCACGATGAACACCTGATCCTGAAACACACACACACACACACACACACACACATTTGCATCATGTCAGTTGAATGGACTGCAGTCATTACAGTAGTAATACAGAGATGGTGTGTGCTGTAGTAAAGTGCTGAAGTTAAGCAGTGTTATGGTTCTGATAGGAGGAATATAATAACTGTTCCAGTAATAATGATGAGCAGAGAGAACAGTGTGGATCCAGTAATCTCAGTCATCAGCTTCTCAGACGGACTCTTTAGATGGACAGGGTCTTACCCTTTGATGTGGTGGCGACTGTTTGGCTGCTCTGTGTGGATGTGATGCCAGTGACGGCTGCAGAGGTGGTGGGGTCGTCTTTGCCCCAGATCAGTCCGAGGTTCAGGGTCGCCAATTCAGACTTGTACTGCTGATCCACCCAGGACCTAACCTCTGTGGAGTTCTCAAACAGCTTCAGATCTGGCAGATTCACCCCCAGTAGATCACGCACTGTGCTCACATTCAGAGCCTGAAACACACAGAGAACACACAGGCATCAATTCACTAACATTCCAAACTGCAAATGCTAAAAACTATTTAAATAATTTCCCACTTGCTCCAGTTCATGGTCGTGATAGCAATAGGACAAGGGGCCAAGATGTCAATGTCCCCTCCACCAGTTACTGTTGGGGGATCCCCAGCTAATCCCAGGCCAGCTAAGAGATATCATTACTCCAGTGGGTCCTGGGTCTTCCTCAGCATTGAGAATTTTTCTTTATGGCTCAGCTCTTTCTTCACCTCTGCAGTCAAGTACAGTGACTGCATTACTGTTGCTTCTGTACCTAAGCTGTGAAGTGCATGCCATTCTATTCTGGGACACTACCACTATCATGGCCTCAGATATGGAGGTGCTGACTCCGACCACTTTCAACTCGGCTGCAAACAGTTCAAGTGTGTGCTGGAGGCCCCCATGTGGAAGCCAGCATGACAACCATCTGACAACAGCTGAGTAGTAGCCCCGCCAGAAGCCCTCCAATGGCAGCGCTACACACAGAGAGGTGTGAGAGAAGGACTGCACGGCTTACATGACTGACTCCAACAACCCATAGTCATTTCTGATGGAGTCTTCTGCTGGGCTTTCTCAATACTCAACAGGACAATAGCGTCAGTGCTGTGGCAGTGCTGGGGCAGTGGTGGCTCAGCGGTTAGAGCGCCGGGATATCGATAACAGGGTTGTGGGTTCGATTCCCGGGCTCGGCAAGCTGCCACTGTTGGGCCCTTGAGCAAGGCCCTTTACCCTCTCTGCTCCCCGGGCGCTGGAGTTGGCTGCCCACCGCTCTGGGTGTGTGTGTGTGTACTCACTGCCCCTAACACGTGTGTGTGTGTGTGTGTGTGTGAGTGTGTGTTCACTACCAGATGGGTTAAATGCGGAGGACACATTTCGCTGTACAGTCCACACTGTACAGTGACGAATACGTGCACCTTTACCTTTATGGGACTCTGTCCAGAATCCCACCCACTTTCTCCAAGAAGGCTTAGAACTTTGAACTGCTGTTGGGTACATATGAGCACACAAAAGTCAGACTTTTCCTCTGTACCACAAAGTTGCATTGAAGCGTCCCTCTGATACACCAGGACAAATGCAACTGTGCAGCTTTTGAGGACTTTTATTTAAAATATTATTCTAATTTAACACATTTAACTTTGTTTGGTTAGCTTAGGGCTTGATGCGAATGACATGGTTTAGGAGTGGTTTTTGGTAAGTGTGATTTGCCAGAGCCAGACTAACAGCTTTAAGGCTAAACTATGTGCATCTGCTGCAAAAAACATTTTAGGGTTAAATCTCTGCTTGTTTGTTTTGAATATACTCTTAACCATTATGTTAAAATCTCTTGCCTGTCTTTGTTATCGTCACGCTTGGTGCAGGTGTGGGAGTAGCAGCTTCAAGGCAAGATAAATGAAGTGCACATCTGCTCAGGTTAGTTTAGATGGGCTTCTTGATCCATGAATATTCTACAGACAACTAAATACCTGTAAACTCATCTACAACCACACAATTATGTACCAATCTAATACTTTGGTGGCTGAAGGGTTCTGGAATTGCATGTCTGCAGAACAGGATGCATTCTTCATTCAAGCTGTTGCTTTGATTTCACTCAACTTTCTGGCTCTAACAGAGGCATGGCTCACTCATTCTCTTTTATAACCTCAAATGTTCATCTCCTCCAAAGTAGAAAACACACAGAATCTGAATTCCTCCATGCATCTCCCCCACATGTTTTTCTACCACTTACCGCAACATGCATATAATTTTACTGTATTTTTTATATAGGTCCATATCAATGTAATTCCTGACTTAACCTGTGCAGTCCTTATACAGCAACTACTTTATGAAGTAAAAGCAGCAAAGACTACACATGACGAGTTCTCCTACAATTTGGAAACTAGAACAAATGTCCCTCATTTAACAATTAATCAACACTGTCTCATCTAATGAAAGTCATGAAAGTTTGCACTTTAAATGCCATATTAACATGTTTAGGCCTGATGACATTTGTTGTGGGCTTTACTATTTTCAGAAGATGTTAAGGACCTGGTTGTAAGAAAACAAAACAAAAAGTACACAAAGCCAATTAAGAAATCCCTCATGAATTGCACAGTCAAACATGTAAGGCTGTGTCTTGCCCAAGTCAGTCATTACAGAAGGTTTATCAATGGTTCTCCCAAAGTAGTAGAACCACTGATTGCTCTGAAGGTGTGCATCACTCAAAGTTGATCATGAGTGCTGTAGTTGAATTTTCTGACTTTGAGAAGATTCTGCTTCAGTTGTAGTCACTGAATCACTGTTTCATACCATGAGCACATCAGGGTTCAGACTCCTAAAGGTGGTGATGTCCATGCTGATGTTCTGAGTAGCAAGATCTCGGATATCCTCCACAGGTGCTCCCCCTAAACACAGAAGCAAATGAACACAGACAGCCATAAAGTCATTAATACAAGGAAAGACAACCTGGACTGTGTGTTAAACAGTCTGTTATAAATACACGTGGGACTGTTTAGTTTTTAATACAGAAGGCTTTAAAAGTCCACTACCAAGACCTATTTTATTACATTATTATTCATCAAAACAAAGTGGCATTTTATTAATAAAACAATCATGCACCTCAGTTGGTCCCTTGTTTAAAAACAGGAGGCCACTCATTACATGTTGAGAAAACAGTAATCAGCCCTCAATCCCATAGAACATCTTGGAACATTTGTAGAAACACATGATATAATTAATGATATAATAATAAAGTGTGTGTTACCCAGGTAAGTGTAGATGAGTTGGTAGTATGTTGTGGAGTCGCTGCGTTTGCTGCTGAATGAGGATTTGGCGGTGTTGTACAGAGCTGATTTCTGATCGATTGAACATGAGGATATATTCAAATGTTTTGTTTTCCTGCAGAAAGTAAAAAAGAAAACCTCAGACAAGCCTCAAACTCCATATAGACAAAAATGAAAATCAGAGCAGAACAATTTTGTGAGCACATGGCAGTGTTTATGGTTAATGTTAGCAGCCAACTTCCCAGTAAAGGAGTTTACCTTGAAAAGATTTAGCCTCACTATGTGTGTGTGATTTGGATCTGTTTACTTACCGCAGGCTGTTCACAGTGATGGTCTTGAGGACACTGACGTCCAAAGAACAGACGTAGGAGCTGATTGCATTTAGTTCAGCAGTTCCCAGAGTGTTTCCCTCCACACTGAGATACTTCATGATCACTGCTTTACTCTACAATACACACACACACACACACACACACACATTATTCATTTCAACAAACTTATACAACAAATCAGCAGCTCTGAAAATATGAGCTTTGGGACATTTTATCCTTGTTCCTGGATCTACATAGTGATATTCTGTTTCATCACAGTCAAGAGTAATCATTGACTGATTCCTGGTGCAATATTAAAACAAAAATGTACTGCACACATACAGTCTTCCAGACATATTACCTGGTCTGAAGTCCAGACTCCCTTAGTCTGGTCCATCAAAGAGGACAGAGTGTCAATATTAGTGAATTCCCAATTGTTAATGTCAGTAGCACTGGCTACACGAGATGTGGAGCCCAGCAGTTGCACCACACCTTTTGGAAGTCCTGATGGGTACAGCTGAAACACACACAACAACAGTGAAATTTGAAAACCTGGAACAGAAACGTGGAAAACTACAAAACAAGCCATATACAAACTGATGCTAAGAGGTGTATGTTTAGAGAGCAATGCCTCAAATACACACCCAAACACACACTAACATCCTCATCCACCATACACTGTTGATACAGAACGTATTCAGGAACACTGACCTGTTTAAACTTGTTCAGAATGATGGTCTGGAAGCTGGTATCCACCACTTTATCAGTGATGGCTGCCACATTGTCCCTGAGGACAGCGATCTCCAGACAGGAATCAAACTCAGAAGAGTCATAGCCAAAGGGAAATGAGGGATCTGCAATTGTAGCCTCAGTGATGTTGCCTATTGTGCATGCTGTCAGACACAGAAACAGGACAGGAACTCACTTATAGAAGTGACAAAAAACATACACAGTTCCACTGATGTACTACACACTGGTTCTGACACTGGAGGTCAGGTAAAATGCTCCAGGTGGCCAGCAGATATAGCTGTCTACACTAAAAACCTGCATTAAAACACATCTAGAATCAATCCGTACTTTAGAAGATCAATATAAGAACAAAACTTGTCAAAACTTCCAGTCCAGTCCAGTCCAGTAGAGATTTATTTTAGGTTCCACTTGGCTGGATTTTTCACAACCCTCAAAAAGAATGTTTTATGGGTCTCTTATTAGGTTTGGGGCAAAATGTATGATGTATGACATATTATGACATCTTTAGCAAGAAATTGGCTGAATTGTGATATATTCCTTGTAGGTAATGCTTCTACTTCTGATTTGCAAAAAAAGCCATTATGGACAAGCACACTTGTGATGCACTGATTAAAGACAGATATACAAAATCACAGTTAAGAACCATGTATCAAACTGTACGTGCACTATCCTTACAATCTAGTCTGCATTTGGGAGAGAGGCGAGAGGACACCTGGCCATTACAAAAAAACTTCCATTTGGTTTGATGAATGCTGATGATGGTAAATGTTTTTTTGTTTTGTTTTTTTTACAAAAGATAAGCACAATGTCTTTGTCCAAAAGACATGACAATTTTTTCTCAGAGAGCAGGTCCAGCATGTCTTTTACAGCAGCTGCTCAAGAACAACCTCACTGTAAAACATGAAAAACGTGGATTCTGTGTCTTTTTGTGTTTCAAAGTCTCGTGAGCATCCAGATGGCTTCTCATGAGTCTCATTAGACCAGTGAGAGACAGTTCATTGCATCATTGAGTTCTCCAATGCCTGGCAGAGATTCATTCAAACTTAAATTACTTTGGCAGGACCTCTACTACTACTTTGACCTAAGGAACAACCGATGCTTCTGTTATTATCTAGTGGACTAGGAGGAGTGTAGCCAGAGCGCCATTCCTGGCCATTGATCCAAACATCATCGACTTCAAGCACAATTCCTAAGATTTGGGATCATGTAAGTTGTGCTGCAATACCTGGTTGGCAATTATAAAATCCAGACATTTCACTGAGCTCATTTGTCAGGGCAGGAAGACTTCAGAACTTTGGGTTTGAATTTAATTTTGGAGCAACAGTCTAACAACAATGAACCCATTAACACAGTTAAACTCTACAACCCTGTGTCTGTGTGTTTATACTGAAGTGCACTGATACCTGCTTTTGCACGTCCTTTGATTTTTAAATTGAAGTTGAATTCTGTAAAGAATTTCTTTTGTTTCAAAATATCCATCTTCTGAATCTTGAAGTCTGGAATGAAGGACTTCAAAAACGTTGTCTTTGTGGTCTTTAAAACACACACACACAAACACACACACAATGCAAGAAATTATACAACACACTCTACCACTGGGGGATAAACCCTTAAAAAGCAATTTCTACAGAAAAACAATAAACAAGATAAACAAATTCTAAAGAAAAAGGAAAGGAAATAAATTGAATAATAACATTTGCATACAGAGCTGAAAGTGGCCCAAAAGTCTCGTTTCAGGTAGAGGGGAAGGATGCCCAGCTGTCCCAGAGTGTTTAGATTCCATGCTGAACGATTACTGAGGAATAAACAACATTTTTTATTGCTGGATTCCAATTAGATAAATTACAGACATTAGAGAGTCATATTTTACATGTTTTGTTCTACAGCTATGTATTAAAAGTACAACACACATAAAATAGAACATCGTTCTCACCCATACTGAGTGTTTCCAGAGAACAGCAGTGTCTGTACAGCGGTGATCTGGGAGTCAGAAAGGTCTCCACAGTTCTTCAGTTTCTCCAGGATGAGTGGGTCAGAGTTCTGAATGTATGAGGTGTCCAGAGTGCAGACCATATTACCCAGAACCTCCACCTGATCCTTAGTCAGACTCGTACCAGATATACCCTACAGGAACACAGACCATGTGTGGGACAGATTAAGAGAGTGTTTTTAAGAAAATCGGTAACACAAACCAGTAACAAGAGTTCCTGCATTTAGTCATGACTTTTTCTGTCCTGCACCGAAGTGGTGGAACAAACTTTCCCTGGGAGACGATCACTGTCTTCAAACCCAGACTGAAGACCCTCCTCTTTCAAGAGTACTTGATCGAAGCATAGTGTCAAATTTTATGGTCTCCATGATGACTTTTGTGTTTAGTAGTATCTAGGCTTAAGATGTATCTTTGGATGTATCTTTGGATCCTGGTCTACAAAAACTAGCTGAGGTTTTTCTTGAGTAAACAGCAAAGAACTTTTGTAAGTCACTCTGGAGAAGAGCGTCTGCTAAATGCCATATATGTAAATGTGTTAGTTTAGCTGTAATGCAACATTTATTACACTTATAAATAAGCCTTACTATAACTTAGTGTTATGTAAAGTACTTCATACATTCCTTGTATTACACAGTTTATCTTTACATTACATAATGTCGGATGCTCATGCCCTTACAATATTGTTATTTGCCTGAACGGTTTAGCTGTTGCTGCCGGAGGAAGAGTTTTGTAAATGTTCTTCATCTTGTGTATGCAGATGTGTGCTTTACCAGACAATCCGTTGCGCTCTTGAACAAGATGGACGGCCGTTTGAGGACGCTGGAAGGAATTGAGAAATCTGCTGCACCCAGAGCACTGAAATACAACCTGCAGTTCTCCTTTGGCACCTTATCATAACTAAAACACACAAATACACATAAATAAACAGGACAGAAGAGACAGAAAACATCAACCAGAGCTAGGATGTCTACGCCCCTTAATTTGACTACATGGGATGCTGCATCTTTGAAATTTCTCTCAAATAATTCCTAAAAGGATAAATTGTTGAATTGATAACTGATAATAAACAAATACAATCTTGTTTATGTCTACTTTAGTACAGCTAACCTAATTACATTTAGTTACCAGTTTTGAATACAGTATTTGTGCTTTTGATACACACCTGAAGTACAGAAGCATGTCAGAATGTAAATCAGTGAAGTTCAGAGTTACGTCTTCTTTTACATAGTTGTACATGCAGATCAGCTGTAAAACAAAAAAACACAAAAAATTGGAAATTACATCCCTTTTTATCAGATACATACTTTTACCACCTCCACATTTTCATAATAAGAGGTTTGGGATAACATTTCATGTGCGAGACTAAAGTATTAACTGATAACTAATACCAGCTCTTTTCATTGCAGTGTGACTTGTCACTACTCATTGGAATAAGAGATCCAGCTAGCAGTGCCTGCTCAAGATGACATTCAAGCTTCCGCACCATACCTACTAACTCATTCGAGTGAAGCTCCCAGCATAGCATAGTGGCTGTTCACCTGCTGCTGATTCTGGAGAACACAGTCCTAGAGACCAACCTTTATCTCATCTTGGCAGAGCAATACGCTTTCTTACAGTGGTACAAGAGAGATGTTTTGTGCAGAAAGGAGCCACAGACAGGCTCTGGAGTGACACGCTGGCCTTATCAACAAGAGTTTCAGGAGATCACAATCACAAGCCAGAGCCATTCATCCAACGCATCAAGAGAGGGTTGATCACATCAGAGCATCTATTATAGAACACTCATGTTGCTGCCAGATGAACCTACATTTTTACCCTAGCTGAAATGGACAGAGCACATCTTTCCCAGCTCAGCATCAGTGAAGGTACCGGTGACAAGAAGTAGAATCCATAGATATTAATTGAATTCTTACTGATTAAGGCTGAATGTTAGCTGGATGAGTATTAGGGTGTGTACCTGAGACTCTTTTAGGGTGACCTTGCTCCTGTCTGCACGCGGTCTACAGGCTTTCACCAGCTGTTTAATTTTCTGCCGAGGTAGAGTCTTAACTGAGGTGCAGGTGAATCCCTGCAGAAGTGATTCTGAAAGCCTGCAGGGGGAGACAAATACACACTTGTTGAACACTGTTGTTTCCAGTATTAAAACAGGAATGCATTTGAATGATGTGACTATATTTCCTGAACTTTAGAAGAATCTAATGCACTTTGATCATATGTTGTCTTTTTACACATGTTATGTGTGTGTAAGAGAGGGTGTGTGTTCAACTCACTCCTCTGTGTTGTCACTGGCACTGGCTACTGGACCGAACAACACCACAGCCTGGTGAAAAAGCAAAGACCAAAAAGGCATTTACAGATTTAATGGATTTTAATATTGAACCTGATAATACAGTGAAGCAGTGTGTGTGTATATGTGTGTGTGTGTGTGTGTGTGTGTGTGTTCTGTTACCTGTTCTTGTCCCCAGCTCTTCTTGTTGATGAGTGAAACATTAACAGAGGTTGGAGATGACAGCAGTACAGGTGGGATATACGCTGCCAGCGCATCCGGAACGTTCTCCACCACTTTGGTCTGATCTACAGAGACCAGCTGGAGAACAGAGGAGAACCGAACTGACTGAAGTTGGATTTTGGTTTCGACTAAACTTCTGTGAATTACTGCAGGTTCTGTCGATGCTTCAGTAAATTTATAACTGTGTGTGTGTGATTACCTGCTGGACGTATGTCTCTTGTACAATCACTGGTGCTGTCAGAATGTTGTTGATGAATGTTGGATTCTGGGATACAGTCAGAAGCTCAGTGGATGCAATGTTGGAGATAGTTGATGAAGGAACTCCTCCGATGAGTGTGCCCAGAGTCACCAGAGAGGAGGCACTGTTGATCTGTCAATCAGTATATCATTTCAGATTCATTATTCAGTTTTCTGTTCAGAAAATACATTGTAAATAGATTTGAAAGTAAGAAGACACATGAAAGTTAGTTTTGTTGAAATTGTAAATGGCCAAACAGTAACTGAAAAAAGTAAAAATTTTGAAGTCAGCTTTAATGTAAAGGAACGCACATTCTTTAGCAGGGGCACAGAACAGCAAGTACAGTTCAGGTACCAAAACAGGGTCGAATTGTAACTCATTTATCTAAATTGGCTAAAAATAGGCTTGCTCATCAAGGCAAATGTCCTGAGCTTTTATAAATGACTTTAATACAGTTATGTTTTTTTGCAGAAAAGTTTACATGTTTTAGAAAACAGAAAACAGTTTACATGTTTTAATGTAAAGCAAGGTCATATCCATCTTACAAACCTGCAACAAAACATACATAGGAATAACACATAAATTGCTAAAAATAAAATAAAAATAAAAATAATCATGTCTTCTGAAGTGATGAACCCAGAATAGATCTTTCAAATAAATGTCTAGTCCGAACATAAGACAAAATGTTCTGTGTTGTGTGCAGTATACACTCACATTGAAGCCTGCACTAGTGATGCTCTGGATGATGGCATTGGTCTGACCCTGGTTCCAGCCTGTGACGGTGCTGAGTGTGGTCACGGTGCTGTTGATGATACTGGGTGTAGCAGCGGTTAACTGGCCCTCAGTCAGTCCAATGCTCTGGTTTCCAAGTGTCTGGACAGAGCTTGTTGATAAAGCGGGGAAGTTTGACACTAGAGCTGCTCTCACCTGGTTGAAGAGGAGGATGATAGTTAACTCACTTAAACAGTGACTGGACAGAGAAAAGACTGATCACTTAGATGATTGGACCAAGTGGTCATTTACCTCTGGACTAATTTGCGGGCAGAACTGGTTCATGCTCGACAGGATGTTCTGGCTTTCTGTAGCTCCAAGAGAAACAAACGCAGATCCAGGAGCTCCACATAAGAGCACAGCTGACAACCTATACACATTTAAACAGCAACAAACATATGAAGATAGATAGTACAGTTGCAATCATAATTATTCAGCCACTATTCAAAAAAAGGATGTTTATTAGCAAAATGTACAAACTTTCAGCTGTTTGCAAGAAAACCAATCAAACAAGACCCATTTAAATTTCAACACAAATTCAAACACCACTTTTATTGACAACAGCAGTCTCGGAATAATCATCCCTCATATAATAATGCCTCATAATACACTTAATAACAAATCAGATGTCTTGCAGGCTTCATTAGTTGCATCAGGTGTGTTTTAGATAAAACACATCAGATACCTGGACTGACACGGAGCTGTTGACTATGATATTTGACTGCATGTTAGAAATATGGCTAAATCAAGAACATTTATCAGAAAGTTCAAAGAAGAGATCACTGCCTTAACAAACAAGGAAAAGAACACAGAAAGAGGCAAAGCCTTGATTGTGCCTTGAAAGCCTTGAGGTCCAGCTGAAAGCAAAGATCACAAGGTCAGAGTTGGACATTACCTATTGAGGAACTTATTACCAGCTGCTATCAGATTCCTTAAGGGCTAGGTGGGCAGAAACCCTCAAGCAGATGCAAAAGACCTGCAGACATTTTTGGTGGCAGCCAGCACTAAGGTATCAGATTACACAGTAAGGAGCCTTTTAAACGCTGGAGGTCTCCATGCTTGTACACCTCTACTGACCCAAAAGCAAAAGAACAGACAGCTCAAATTGACACTGTATAAACTGAAAAGAACACCCTGCCTACAGGAAAGCATGGCAGATGCTTGTGATGCTCTAGGGTTGCTTCGGGCAGCTTCCTCTGGCAATCTGGAAATCTGCAGTGTGTGGAGAGCTTGAATCAAGTATCTGAGAATCCTAGCAGAAAGCCTCTGACCCTGAACTCTGAACTTCTGTGAAGAAGCTGAAGTTTGGATCTTCCAAGAGGACACTGATCCTAAACATACCTCACCATAGCTTGGATTCATAAGGTTCTGATGAGGCTGACGTAAATCCCACTGAAAATCTTTGGTGGGATTTGAAGAAAGTGGTTGCAGAAGCAAACCCAAGAATGTAAGTAAACTTGGGGCCAGTGCCAAGAGCTAAGATTCCTCAGGGATGCTAACAGATGGTGATGTCTGGCTCTGCATCACGTTTGCAGCCGGTCATAACAGCAAAAGGGTACTCGACTAAGTACTAGAGCCGCTTCTCATTAAGGGGTTGAAATATTCTGAAACTGCAATCATCACTGAAAGGCAATAACTGTGAGGTCAGGATTCTGGATGTAGAGCTGTGAGCTGTAGTATTTAGTGTGTAGTGTGTTATCTGAGGGGGTTGTAGTCAGTATTCTGGATGTAGAGCTGTGAGCTGTAGTATTTAGTGTGTAGTGTGTAGTGTGTTACCTGAGGGGGTTGTAGTCAGGATTCTGGATGTATAACTGTGAGCTGTAGTATTTAGTGTGTAGTGAGTTACCTGAGGGGGTTGTAGTCAGGATTCTGGATGTAGAGCTGTGAGCTGTAGTATTTAGTGTGTAGTGTGTTACCTGAGGGGGTTGTAGTCAGGATTCTGGATGTAAAGCTGTGTGCTGTAGTATTTAGTGTGTAGTGTGTTACCTGAGGGGGTTGTAGTCAGGATTCTGGATGTAGAGCTGTGAGCTGTAGTATTTAGTGTGTAGTGTGTAGTGTGTTACCTGAGGGGGTTGTAGTCAGGTTTCTGGATGTAGAGCTGTGAGCTGTAGTATTTGATGACGTTGGCTGGAATTCCTGTGTTGTTAAACAGCTGGAGATTCTGAGAGTTTTCCAGGAACACACCGATCTACACAACACAATCAAACCTCAGTAAACAGGGAGATAAGATGTGTGTGAGTGTGTTTGTGTGTACATGTGTGTGTATAAGTGTGTTTGGGTGAGTGTTACCTTGCTCTCTGATACAAAGGACTGGAGGTCAGTGAGGGTGATGAAGGTGATGAAGACTCCAATGTTGTCGGCGAACCAGGCAGTGGAGTTCAGAAGGGGATCAGAGGAGTTATAGCAGCGAGGAGATCCATCTACAAGGTTCACACATACACACACATAAACCACAGAAACACACACATGTATACACACTTACTAAATGTGTAGAGTCTCCAAAGCACAGAAGAACATACAGAGGGAGAGACAGAACGAGATCAACATAGCTGTGCTTACCACTGCTGTTCAGATATGTCTTTATAGAGCTGTAGACATCAGCTGGGGTGAAATCAGTGGCTGAGAAATTATAGTTCTTCCCCAGGACTGAAACCCTGATCATAAAAATAATAACAATCAATTATTTTACAACAGAAAGATCATTATTAACCATAACCCAACAGTTTATCACTACTCCAAACAGAGACTCACATTTTCCTGAATGACAGGCAGGAGGCGCCGCTGAGCTGAGTGGAGCTGATGAGCTGAGAGCTGAGGAAGGGCAGGTACTGAACCAGTCTGACATTAAACCACTGATCCACCTCATCCTGAGACGACACACTGAGAGCACCAGACCACACACACCCCAACGTCTGCCTGCCCACAGCTGCAGACACAACCGGCTCCTGCACAGAGATCCAGAGGGAGGAAGCAGAGGTCCAGAGAGGAATGGAGAGAGACAGAAAAGAGAGCTTTAAACATGGATTACTGCATTAAATCCATCTGAAAGAGTCAAACTGAGGGAGAAACAGCAGGACTGAATGGATGGAGAAGACTGAGAGTGAAGGTAGAGGGAGAAAGGTGAGATGAGCACAGGTGTACCGTCTGCAGGTACTGGTTGGTGCTGTTGTAGTTGTTGAGGAGCGTGCAGAGATCTGACCCGTTCCTGACTGTGTTGGACCCTTTCAGAAACTCCCTCAGTTCTCCTGGAGAGATGGAGCCCAACAGCTACAGAACAGAGAGGAGATCAACACACTCACTATAGAGAGAGGGGTGTGTGGATATACGCTCACTATTGGACTGACTGGTTTACTCATGGGCTGGTTAGGAACAGTGCTACTGAAGGACTGTAGGCTGGATTAATGACTGGCTCAGTGACTGTGTGACTGGCTGACTCTGAAACTTGCTTTTTCCTCTCAGGTTTAAAGCAGCAGTACCTCTTGCTGTCGGCTGGCTGGGATGATGGACAGAAGTCCGCTCAGGTCAGGAAATCCAAACCTGAGGAAGGAGGTCCTGAGGAAGACAAAGAAGCTCCCGCCGCTGTAGCAACGCAGACCATTCGGTTCTGTAGAGCAAAAACAGCAAATAAACAAATCAACCAAACAAAACAATGTTTCTTTTTATTTATTTATTTATTTATTTATTTATTAGTGAGCATGAGGGAGTGTGTGTTATACCTGTGAGGAGCTGCTGGATGTTGCTGTAGATCTGAACCTGTATGTCGTTGCTGAAAGCTGATCTCAGAGAGTCCAACTTGCTGACTCTGTTACAGCACAGGAAATAGTTAATCACAGCTCAACACACAAGACTCCACACCTCCTCCCTCTCTTCCCCTCTTTATATTATCCTACATTAAACACTCAGCAACACTAGAAGTGTCTCTTACGCTGTCTGGCTGGTGTTGCAGGTCCGGTTTCTGATAATGTTGAAGTACGGTGTTACATCTGCAGAGGAGAGGCTGGAGAGGAAGGGTCCGAGCCGAACATCCACCCACTGTAGAACCTCTGAATCAGACACTGCTGCAGAGGACAGACCCCCTCTCAGCAGAACGGCCTGGAGGAACGCTCCCTTCACCTCAGTGGAGTACAGGGACTCGTTTTTCTTAACACAGAGAGATTTAGAGGTAACAAGAGGTTAAAATAACATGCACTGCATATAAAGGATCTCAGTTTCCTGTTTAAAGGCAGATTTACAGACTTTATTCTCCATTTCAGTTTTTTATTCATGTTTGTTTGTTTCTATCAAATCCCAGATTGCTTATGAACTTGTTCACTCAGGTTTGTTGATGGTAGGGCGGAGGGGCACTGATTTCTCTGGGAACCTTCATGTTTGTGCTTCTATCTGACTCTATTTTCAGCCAGGCTTTTGACTAATATTACAGTCATGTAGAGTCCTGCATGGCCCACCAGCTGAGCCCTTACACCCCACCAGTGTGCTCCACTCATCCACTTATTAGAGAGAATAATAAAACATCTACATTTAACAGAAAAGGACAGACTGAATTCATTAACTGTAAAAAATAGATGAGTTTTGAATGAGCATCTGCTGTTCAGTATATCAGAAGATCTATGACAGCAATGAAGCAGAGAAGGGGTAAGTACCAGGATGTTGGGAGTGAGGATGTTGAAGAAGGAGGCAAACTGGTTTGGATTAATTGCTGCCATCACAGTGTTAACATCCTGAGGATCTCGAAGTCGAGAGGGTTCGGAGCACAGTTCTGCCAACTGGGCTGGAGTTAGAACTTCTGCTGCATTCACCTGAGAGAGAGACTTACTATTAAACCAACCCCTGAACACAAGACAGTCACGCTTTTCTAATCTACTGTGTCTCAACAGAACAGTCATCAGAAGGTGCTGAGGTAAGTGTTGGGGAACTCACTCCATTGAAGTCTCTCTTCAGCCTGATGAAATCAGAGAATGAGGCCACACTTCTGAATCGGCCAAAATTCTTCACCAGCCAGTCAGAGTCATTGCTCACTGACTGCACACAGGACTGACCTAAAACCACAGGGTGTGTTACACAGACCACTAACTCATACACACAAACAAAAACACACCCAGGATAAACAATAACAGGACAGCCAGGAACCGAATCTCTGCATTAAGTCAGTGTGACTTATTTAACAAGCTAACACACATTCTTCTAAAGGTAGGACTGCTCAGTTAGAGTAACACTGCTTTACATACCTGACAGGTCAGCTCTGGAGAGGAAGGGAAGGATGAAATCTGAGACGATGGACAGTTTCTTCTCTTCCATAAGAGGTTCTTGAGAACTAAAAGCCTCCACCCTAATTTTGAAGGGACGAGATCAGAAGTGGTGATATATTGTTTGCTTTTTCATCATAAGCATCATTTCATACATTTCAGTCTCCATACTTACACAGCCTGGTAGGACTGGCAGCTGAAGCTCTTGGAACTGAGACTGGAGAGGAAGTCTGAAGACACTGATGACAAAAATGGTCTGAGCCTGATCTGGAACCACTTGGTGATGAATGCAACATCTGTAAGCTGAGCAGCACTGAAGTTGTTGACCTTCACCTCACCAATGGCATCAAGAACATGAGGGTCAGGCACACTGAAGTTGAGGGTCTGTGAGAGAAAGTGGGTGTTTCAATGTTCAGTATCAATCAAATGTTGAGCTGGTATTAATCTGTTACTTAGAGTTATCTACCATGTTGAAGTATGCATCCAGAGCTTCCTCCAAAGGTGCTGAAAATCTTTGGAAGAAAAGGGTCCAAGTTGCTTTGGATTCACTGATGTTGCTTGATAATTTACATGATAGAAGAGTGGTCAGATCTCTGGAAGACAGGACTGCAGCCTTGAAAGAAAGAAAAACAAGTAGAAAAAGTTGATGAAGTAGAAGAATCCCTACATTTGAGATATTTTACATCTGGCTAAAGAAAGACTTACTGATGAACAGGCATAATCAGAGATAGGGAAGTTACAGAGCACTGCTGAGGTATCTCCAGACAGGAGCTGAGTCTCAAGTGGACGACTGTTGGGGAAATAATGTAACATTAAACATCTCAAATGTCTTTCATTAAGTATTATTTTTAATTTTCAAAAACCAAACCTCACCTTTCCACACCTTGGCAAGAACTAGGTGTGTCTATAGTCATGGTGGTAGTAGCAGAAACTGTGGTGGTGTGAACATCACTTGTTGTTCTGTCAACAGCAGTTGTGGTGGAGTCAACTGCATTTGTAATGGTATTGATAGAAGTTGTGCTGGTGTCAAAAGCAGTTGTGGTGATATCAATAGTAGTTGTGGTAGTGTCAGCTGCACTTGTGGTGGAATCAGCAGCAGTTGTGGTTGTGTCAATGGTAGTTCTGGTGATGTCAGCTGGAGTTGTGGTTGTGTCACCTGCAATTGTGGTCGTGTCAACAGCAGTTGTGGTAGTGTAAGCTGAAGTTGTGGTGGTATCAGCTGCAGTTGTAGTTCTCTCAAAAGTAGTTGCGGTGGTGTCAACTGCAGTTGTGGTGGTGTAAGCTGAAGTTGTGGTGGTGTCAACAGCAGTTGTGGTTCTGTCAATAGTAGTTACGGTGGTGTCAACTGCAGTTGTGGTGGTGTAAGCTGAAGTTGTGGTGGTATCAAAAGTAGTTGTGGTTGTGTCAGCTGATGTTGTGGTTGTGTCAATAGTAGTTGTGGTGATGTCAACAGCAGTTGTGGTGGAGTCAGCTGTAGTAGTGGTGATGTCAGCTGCAGTTGTAGTTCTCTCAAAAGTAGTTGTGGTGGTGTCAACAACAGTTGTGGTTGTGTCAGCTGAAGTTGTGGTTCTGTCAATAGTACTTGAGGTGGTGTCAACAGCAGTTGTGGTTGTGTCAGCTGCAGTTGTGGTGGTGTCAGCTGCAGTTGTGGTGGTGTCAACAGCAGTTGTGGTTGTGTCAACAGTAGTTGTGGTGGTGTCAACAGCAGTTGTGGTGGTGTCAGCTGAAGTTGTGGTAGTGTCAACAGCAGTTGTAGTTCTCTCAAAAGTAGTTGTGGTGGTGTCAACAACAGTTGTGGTTGTGTCAGCTGAAGTTGTGGTTGTGTCAACAGCAGTTGTGGTTGTGTCAGCTGCAGTTGTGGGGGTGTCAACAGAAGTTGTGGTGGTGTCAGCTGAAGTTGTGGTGGTGTCAGCTGCAGTTGTGGTACTGTCAACAGCAGTTGTGGTTGTGTCAACAGTAGTTGTGGTGGTGTCAATAGTAGTTGTGGTGATGTCAACAGCAGTTGTGGTGGTGTCCGCTGTAGTAGTGGTGATGTCAGCTGCAGTTGTAGTTCTCTCAAAAGTAGTTGTGGTGGTGTCAACAGCAGTTGTGGTGGTGTCATCTGCAATTGTGATGTTGTCAACAGCAGTTGTGGTTGTGTCAATAGTAGTTGTGGTGGTGTCAGCTACAGTTGTGGTAGTGTCAACAGCAGTTGTGGTTGTGTCAACAGTAGTTGTGGTGATGTCAGCTGCAGTTGTGGTAATGTCAACTGCAGTTGTGGTTGTGTCAACAGTAGTTGTGGTGGTGTAAGCTGCAGTTGTGCTGGTGTAAGCTGCAGTTGTGGTTGTGTCAATAGTAGTTGTGGTGGTGTCAGCTGCAGTTGTGGTTGTGTCAGCTGCAGTTGTGGTGGTGTCAGCTGCAGTTATGGTTGTGTCAGCTGCAGTTGTGGCTGTGTCAGCTGAAGTTATGGTGGTGTCAGCTGTAGTTGTGGTGGTGTCAGCTGCAATTGTGGTAGTGTCAACAGCAGTTGTGGTGGTGTCAACTGCAGTTGTGATGGTGTCAACAGCAGTTGAGGTTGTCTCAGCTGAAGTTGTGGTGGTGTCAACAGCAGTTGTGGTGGTGTCAGCTGCAGTTGTGGTGGTGTCAGCTGCAGTTGTGGTTGTGTCAATAGTAGTTGTGGTGGTGTCAAGAGCAGTTTTGGTGGTGTCAGCTGTAGTTGTGGTGGTGTCAGCTGCAATTGTGGTGGTGTCAGCTGAAGCTGTGGTGATGTCAGCTGCAGTTGTGGTGGTGTCGGCTGCAGTTCTGGTTGTGTCAATAGTAGTTGTGGTTGTGTCATCAGCAGTTGATATTGTGTCAGCTGCAGTTGTGGTGGTGTCAGCTGAAGTTGTGGTTGTGTCAATAGTAGATATGGTTGTGTCAGCTGCAGTTGTGGTGGTGTCAGTAGTAGTTGTGATGGTGTCAACAGCAGTTGTGGTTGTGTTAGCTGCAGTTGTGGTGGTGTCAACAGCAGTTGTGGTTGTGTCAGCTGCAGTTTTGCTTGTGTCAATAGTAGTTGTGGTGGTGTCAACAGCGGTTGTGGTTGTGTCAATAGTAGTTGTGTTGGTATCAACAGCAGTTGTGGTTGTGTCAGCTGCAGTTGTGGTGGTGTCAATAGTAGTTGTGTTGGTGTCAACAGTAGTTGAGGTTGTGTCAGCTGCAGTTGTGGTGGTGTCAGCTGCAGTTGTGGTAGTGTCTACAGCAGTTGTGGTTGTGTCAACAGTAGTTGTGGTGATGTCAGCTGCAGTTGTGGTAATGTCAACAGCAGTTGTGGTTGTGTCAACAGTAGTTGTGGTGGTGTCAACGACAGTTGTGGTGGTGTAAGCTGCAGTTGTGGTTGTTTCAGCTGCAGTTGTGGCGGTGTCAGCTGCAGTTGTGGTTGTGTCAATACTAGTTGTGGTGGTGTCAACATCAGATGTGGTTGTGTCAGCTGCAGTTGTGGTGGTGTCATCAGCAGTTGTGGTTGTGTCAGCTGAAGTTGTTGTGGTGTCAACAGCAGTTGTGGTGGTGTCAGCTGCAGTTGTGGTTGTGTCAGCTGCAGTTGTGGTTGTGTCAATAGTAGTTGTGGTGGTGTCAACAGCAGTTGTGGTGGTGTCAGCTGAAGCTGTGGTGATGTCAGCTGCAGTTGTGGTTGTGTCAATAGTAGTTGTGGTGGTGTCAACAGCAGTTGTGGTGGTGTCAGCTGAAGCTGTGGTGATGTCAGCTGCAGTTCTGGTTGTGTCAATAGTAGTTGTGGTGGTGTCAACAGCAGTTGTGGTTGTGTCATCAGCAGTTGATATTGTGTCAGCTGCAGTTGTGGTGGTGTCAGCTGAAGTTGTGGTTGTGTCAATAGTAGATATGGTTGTGTCAGCTGCAGTTGTGGTGGTGTCAATAGTAGTTGTGGTGGTGTCAACAGTAGTTGTGGTTGTGTTAGCTGCAGTTGTGGTGGTGTCAACAGCAGTTGTGGTGGTGTCAGCTGTACTTGTGGTTGTGTCAACAGCAGTTGTGGTTGTGTCAGCTGCAGTTTTGCTTGTGTCAATAGTAGTTGTGGTGGTGTCAACAGCGGTTGTGGTTGTGTCAATAGTAGTTGTGTTGGTATCAACAGCAGTTGTGGTTGTGTCAGCTGCAGTTGTGGTGGTGTCAATAGTAGTTGTGTTGGTGTCAACAGTAGTTGAGGTTGTGTCAGCTGCAGTTGTGGTGGTGTCAGCTGCAGTTGTGGTAGTGTCTACAGCAGTTGTGGTTGTGTCAACAGTAGTTGTGGTGATGTCAGCTGCAGTTGTGGTAATGTCAACAGCAGTTGTGGTTGTGTCAACAGTAGTTGTGGTGGTGTAAGCTGCAGTTGTGGTTGTTTCAGCTGCAGTTGTGGCGGTGTCAGCTGCAGTTGTGGTTGTGTCAATACTAGTTGTGGTGGTGTCAACATCAGATGTGGTTGTGTCAGCTGCAGTTGTGGTGGTGTCATCAGCAGTTGTGGTTGTGTCAGTAGTAGTTGTGGTGGTGTCAACAGCAGTTGTGGTGGTGTCAGCTGAAGTTTTTGTGGTGTCAACAGCAGTTGTGGTGGTGTCAGCTGCAGTTGTGGTTGTGTCAGCTGCAGTTGTGGTTGTGTCAGTAGTAGTTGTGGTGGTGTCAACAGCAGTTGTGGTGGTGTCAGCTGAAGCTGTGGTGATGTCAGCTGCAGTTGTGGTTGTGTCAATAGTAGTTGTGGTGGTGTCAACAGCAGTTGTGGTGGTGTCAGCTGAAGCTGTGGTGATGTCAGCTGCAGTTCTGGTTGTGTCAATAGTAGTTGTGGTGGTGTCAACAGCAGTTGTGGTTGTGTCATCAGCAGTTGTGGTTGTGTCAGCTGAAGTTGTGGTTGTGTCAATAGTAGATATGGTTGTGTCAGCTGAAGCTGTGGTGATGTCAGCTGCAGTTGTGGTTGTGTCAACAGCAGTTGTGGTTGTGTTAGCTGCAGTTGTGGTGGTGTCAACAGCAGTTGTGGTTGTGTCAGCTGCAGTTGTGGTGGTGTCAACAGCAGTTGTGGTGGTGTCAGCTGTACTTGTGGTTGTGTCAATAGTAGTTGTGGTGGTGTCAACAGCAGTTGTGGTTGTGTCAATAGTAGTTGTGTTGGTGTCAGCTGCAGTTTTGGTTATATCAATAGTAGTTGTGGTGGTGTGAACAGTGGTTGTGGTTGTGTCAATAGTAGTTGTGTTGGTGTTAGCTGCAGTTGTGGTGGTGTCAAAAGCAGTTGTGGTGTTGTAAACAGCATTTGTGGTTGTGTCAGCCGCAGTTGTGGTGGTGTCAATAGTAGTTGTGTTGGTGTCAACAACAGTTGTGGTTGTGTCAGCTGCAGTTGTGGTTGTGTCAGCTGCAGTTGTGGTGGTGTCATTAGTAGTTGTGTTGGTGTCAACAACAGTTGTGGTTGTGTCAGCTGCAGTCGTGGTGGTGTCAATAGTAGTTGTGGTGGTGTCAACAGCAGTTGAGGTTGTTTCAGCTGAAGTTGTGGTGGTGTCATTAGCAGTTGTGGTTGTGTCAAGAGCAGGTGTGGTGGTGTCAGCTGCAATGCAGGTGGATTCAGCAGCAGTGGTGGTGGTGTCAACTGGTGTGGTGGTGTTTTCAGCAGCAGTGGTGGTGGTTTCAGCAGCAGTCTTTGTGGTGTCAACGACAGTGGTTGTGGTTTCAACTGCTGTGGTGGTGGTGTAAACTGCTGTGGTGGCTTCAGCAGCAGTGGTGATGTCAACTGCAGTGGTGGTGGTGTCAACTGCAGTGCTGTTTGTGTAAACTGTTGTGGTGGTGGTGTCAACTGCAGTGGTGGTGGGTTCAGCAGCAGTGGTGGTGGTGTCAACTGGTGTGGTGGTGGTGTCAACTGCTGTGTTGTTGGGTTCAGCAGCAGTGGTGGAGGTTTCAACTGCAGTGGTGGTGGCGTAAACTGCTGTGGTGGTGGTTTCAGCAGCAGTTGTGGTGTTGTCAACTGCAGTGGTGGTGGATTCAGCAGCAGTGGTGGTGGTGTCAACTGGTGTGGTGGTGGTGTCAACTGCTGTGGTAGTGTTTACAGCAGCAGTGGAGGTGGTTTCAGCAGCAGTCTTTGTGGTGTCAACGGCAGTGGTGGTGGTTTCAACTGCAGTGGTGGTGTCAACTGCAGTGGTGGTGGTGTCAATTGTTGTGGTGGTGGTGTCAACTACGGTGCTGTTTGTGTAAACTGTTGTGGTGCTGGTTTCAGCTGCAGTGGTGGTGGTGTCAATAGTTGTGGTGTCTGTTTCAATATCAGTGGTGGTCGTGTCAATAGTGATGGTGTCTGTTTCAATAGCAGTGGTGGTGTCAATAGTGGTGGTGTCTTTTTCAATAGCAGTGGTGGTGTCAATAGTGGTGGTGTCTGTTTCAATATCAGTGGTGGTCGTGTCAATAGTGGTGGTGTCTGTTTCAATAGCAGTGGTGGTGTCAATAGTGGTGGTGTCTGTTTCAATAGCAGTGGTGGTGTCAATAGTGGTGGTGTCTGTTTCAATAGCAGAGGTGGTGTCAGTAGTGGTGGTGTCTGTTTCAATAGCAGTGGTGGTGGTGTCAATAGTGGTGGTGTCTGTTTTAATAGCAGTGGTGGTGGTGTCAATAGTGGTGGTGCCTGTTTCAATAGCAGTGGTGGTGTCAATAGTGGTGGTGTCTGTTTCAATAGCAGTGGTGGTGGTGTCAATAGTGGTGGTGTCTGTTTTCATAGCAGTGGTGGTGGTGTCAATAGTGGTGGTGTCTGTTTCAATAGCAGTGGTGGTGGTGTCAATAGTGGTGGTGTCTGTTTTCATAGCAGTGGTGGTGGTGTCAATAGTGGTGGTGTCTGTTTCAATAGCAGTGGTGGTGGTGTCAATAGTGGTGGTGTCTGTTTTCATAGCAGTGGTGGTGGTGTCAATAGTGGTGGTGTCTGTTTCAATAGCAGTGGTGGTGTCAGTAGTGGTGGTGTCTGTTTCAATAGCAGTGGTGATGGTGTCAATAGTGGTGGTGTCTGTTTCAATAGCAGTGGTGGTGGTGGTGATGTCAATAGTGGTGGTGTCTGTTTCAATAGCAGTGGTGGTGGTGGTGTCAATAGTTGTGGTGTCTGTTTTAATAGCAGTGGTGGTGGTGTCAATAGTGGTGGTGTCTGTTTCAATAGCAGTGGTGGTGGTGGTGTCAATAGTTGTGGTGTCTGTTTCAATAGCAGTGGTGGTGTCAATAGTGGTGGTGTCTGTTTCAATAGCAGTGGTGGTGGTGTCAATAGTTGTGGTGTCTGTTTCAATAGCAGTGGTGGTGGTGTCAATAGTGGTGGTGTCTGTTTCAATAGAAGTGGTGGTGGTTTCAGCAGCAGTTGTGGTGTTGTCAACTGCAGTGGTGGTGGATTCAGCAGCAGTGGTGGTGTCTGTTTCAATAGCAGTGGTGGTGGTGTCAATAGTGGTGGTGTCTGTTTCAATAGAAGTGGTGGTGGTTTCAGCAGCAGTTGTGGTGTTGTCAACTGCAGTGGTGGTGGATTCAGCAGCAGTGGTGGTGTCTGTTTCAATAGCAGTGGTGGTGGTGTCAATAGTGGTGGTGTCTGTTTCAATAGCAGTGGTGGTGGTGTCAATAGTGGTGGTGTCTGTTTTCATAGCAGTGGTGGTGGTGTCAATAGTGGTGGTGTCTGTTTCAATAGCAGTGGTGGTGGTGTCAATAGTGGTGGTGTCTGTTTTCATAGCAGTGGTGGTGGTGTCAATAGTGGTGGTGTCTGTTTCAATAGCAGTGGTGGTGTCAGTAGTGGTGGTGTCTGTTTCAATAGCAGTGGTGATGGTGTCAATAGTGGTGGTGTCTGTTTCAATAGCAGTGGTGGTGGTGGTGATGTCAATAGTGGTGGTGTCTGTTTCAATAGCAGTGGTGGTGGTGGTGTCAATAGTTGTGGTGTCTGTTTTAATAGCAGTGGTGGTGGTGTCAATAGTGGTGGTGTCTGTTTCAATAGCAGTGGTGGTGGTGGTGTCAATAGTTGTGGTGTCTGTTTCAATAGCAGTGGTGGTGTCAATAGTGGTGGTGTCTGTTTCAATAGCAGTGGTGGTGGTGTCAATAGTTGTGGTGTCTGTTTCAATAGCAGTGGTGGTGGTGTCAATAGTGGTGGTGTCTGTTTCAATAGAAGTGGTGGTGGTTTCAGCAGCAGTTGTGGTGTTGTCAACTGCAGTGGTGGTGGATTCAGCAGCAGTGGTGGTGTCTGTTTCAATAGCAGAGGTGGTGGTGTCAATAGTGGTGGTGTCTGTTTCAATAGAAGTGGTGGTGGTTTCAGCAGCAGTTGTGGTGTTGTCAACTGCAGTGGTGGTGGATTCAGCAGCAGTGGTGGTGTCTGTTTCAATAGCAGTGGTGGTGGTGTCAATAGTGGTGGTGTCTGTTTCAATAGCAGTGGTGGTGGTGGTGTCAATAGTTGTGGTGTCTGTTTCAATAGCAGTGGTGGTGTCAATAGTGGTGGTGTCTGTTTCAATAGCAGTGGTGGTGTCTGTTTCAATAGCAGTGGTGGTGGTGTCAATAGTGGTGTTGTCTGTTTCAATAGAAGTGGTGGTGGTGTCAATAGTGGTGTTGTCTGTTTTAATAGAAGTGGTGGTGGTTTCAGCAGCAGTTGTGGTGTTGTCAACTGCAGTGGTGGTGGATTCAGCAGCAGTGGTGGTGGTGTCAACTGGTGTGGTGGTGGTGTCAACTGCTGTGGTAGTGTTTACAGCAGCAGTGGAGGTGGTTTCAGCAGCAGTCTTTGTGGTGTCAACGGCAGTGGTGGTGGTGTCAACTGCAGTGGTGGTGGTGTCAATTGCTGTGGTGGTGGTGTCAACTGCAGTGCTGTTTGTGTAAACTGTTGTGGTGCTGGTTTCAGCAGCAGTGGTGGTGGTGTCAATTGCTGTGGTGGTTGTGCTGTTGGTGTAAACTGCAGTGGTGGTGGTTTCAGCAGCAGTAGTGGTGGTTTCAAAAGCAGTAGTAGTGATGTCAACTGCCGTGGTGATGGTTTCAATTGCTGTAGGTGTGGTGTCAGTTGCTGTTGTGGTTTCAACAGCAATGGTGGTGGTTTCAGCAGCAGTGGTGGTGGTTTCAACTGCTGTGGTGGTGGTTCCAGCAACAGTGGCGGTCGTTTCAACTGCTGTGGTTGTGGTTTCAGCAGCAGTGGTGGTGTTTTCAACTACTGTGGTGGTAGTTTTAGCAGCAGTTGTGGTGGTGTCAATAGTGGTGTTGTCTGTTTCAGTAGCAGTGGTTGTGGTGTTAATAGTGGTGGTGTCTGTTTCAATAGCAGTGGTGGTGGTCGTGTCAATAGTGGTGGTGTCTGTTTCAATACCAGGGGTGGTGGTGTCAATAGTGGTGGTGTCTGTTTTAATAGCAGTGGTGGTGTCTGTTTCAATACAAGTGGTGGTGGTGTCAATAGTGGTGGTGTCTGTTTCAATAGCAGTGGTGGTGGTGTCAATAGTGGTGGTGTCTGTTTCAATAGCAGGGGTGGTGGTGTCAATAGTGGTGGTGTCTGTTTCAATAGCAATGGTGGTGGTGTCTGTTTCAATAGCAATGGTGGTGGTGTCTGTTTCAATAGCAGTGGTGGTGTCTGTTTCAATAGCAGTGGTGGTGGTGTCAATAGTGGTGGTGTCTGTTTTAATAGCAGTGGTGGTGGTGTCAATAATGGTGGTGTCTGTTTCAATAGCAATGGTGGTGGTGTCAATATTGGTGGTGTCTGTGACAATAGCAGTGGTGGTGGTGTCAATAGTGGTGGTGTCTGTTTCAATAGTAGTGGTGGTGGTGTCAATATTGGTGGTGTCTGTTACAATAGTGGTGGTGGTGTCAATAGTGGCGGTGTCTGTTTCAATAGCAGTGGTGGTGGTGGTGTCAATAGTGGTGGTGTCTCTTTCAATAGAAGTCGTGGTGGTGTCAATAGTGATGGTGTCTTTTTCAATAGCAGTGGTGGTGGTGTCAATAGTGGTGGTGTCTGTTTCAATAGCAGTGGTGGTGGTGTCAATATCGGTGGTGTCTATTACAATAGTGGTGGTGGTGTCAATAGTGGCGGTGTCTGTTTCAATAGCAGTGGTGGTGGTGGTGTCAATAGTGGTGGTGTCTCTTTCAATAGAAGTCGTGGTGGTGTCAATAGTGATGGTGTCTTTTTCAATAGCAGTGGTGGTGGTGTCAATAGTGGTGGTGTCTGTTTCAATAGCAGTGGTGGTAGTCGTGTCAATAGTGGTGGTGTCTGTTTCAATAGCAGTGGTGGTGTCAATAGTGGTGGTGTCTGTTTCAATAGCAGTGGTGGTGGTGTCAATAGTGGTGGTGTCTGTTTCAATAGCAGTGGTGGTGGTGTCAATAGTGGTGGTGTCTGTTTCAATAGCAGTGGTGGTGGTGGTGTCAATAGTTGTGGTGTCTGTTTCAATAGCAGTGGTGGTGGTGTCAATAGTGGTGGTGTCTGTTTCAATAGCAGTGGTGGTGGTGTCAATAGTGGTGGTGTCTGTTTCAATTGCAGTGGTGGTGGTGTCAATAGTGGTGGTGTCTGTTTCAATAGCAGTGGTGGTGGTGTCAATAGTTGTGGTGTCTGTTTCAATAGCAGTGGTGGTGGTGTCAATAGTGGTGGTGTCTGTTTCAGTAGCAGTGGTGGTGGTGTCAATAGTGGTGGTGTCTGTTTCAGTAGCAGTGGTGGTGGTGTCAATAGTGGTGGTGTCTGTTTCAATAGCAGTGGTGGTGGTGTCAATAGTGGTGGTGTCTGTTTCAATAGCAGTGGTGGTGGTGTCAATAGTGGTGGTGTCTGTTTCAATAGCAGTGGTGGTGGTGTCGACTGCAGTGGTGGTGTCATTAGGAGTGGTGGTGTCACTAGGAGTGGTGTTTTCAGTAGGAGTGGTGTAGTCAGTAGGAGTGGTGGTGGTGTCAGTAGGAGTGGTGGTGGTGTCACTTGGTGTAAGGGTGGTGTCAGTGTCGGTAATGAAACTGCTGGTGATCGGAGCAGATGTAGAGCTGGTGATGTCGTTTATACCCCGAACCAGGCCGATATTCAGGGTGTTCAGTTCAGACTGTTTCTGCTGAGTCTCCCAGTCCTGAACTACTGTAGAGTCCTGAAACAGCTTCAGATCTGCAATGTTCACCCCCATCAGATCCTGCACTTCACTCACACTCAGGTTCTGGAACACAAACACTTTCGGCTCAAAACTCCCATATCAGGAGATTTTATTTCCGATTCAATTTTAGTAAAAAAAAAATTTCATACCATGATAACATCAGTGTTCAGACTGAGGAAGGTGCTGATGTCCATGCTGATGTTCTGAGTAGAGAGAGCTCTTATATCTTCCAGTGGAGCTCCACCTATACACACACACAAACCAGTAACATGATGAAACTGGGTTTTCAAACATTAAGAGAAACTCAAAAGACCTGCTGTTCCAGCTTGGAATCTAGCCCACCTGCCTTAAACACAGTTAGATAGATCTGATCTGTGCAATAAACAAAATTTAACCCCCACTGGTGTATATATGTATCTGGATTTGAGCCAAGATAGTTCTTCTGCTTTTGGGTTAATAGAGGTGTATAAAGGTATAGGGTCAATGTTGTAGTTCTCGAGTCTGGTCTTGGGCTAGAGATCATTAACACCCGGTCTCTGTCTCGGGGTGAGGTGCACTCAGAAATGGTTAGTTAAAAATTAGTAATGAATTATTAGTTAACTGAAATACATTTTTCTGTGATCTTTGAATAAGTCAGGTTTAAGGCTAAATAATCAATGAGCTGAACAGTTGAACTCTCTATTGTTTCCTTTTAAGCCACCATAGAAGCAATAAAATAGTCACTGTACTATGATGTAACCTTACTCTTAAATCAACCCTAAACCCTTACCTGAACCTAAACATTAAAGGTAGGGTTAGGGTTAGGGTAAGGGTTAGGAGAAGGGTTACATTCAACAGACAATCATTTACATTCAGCTTAGAGTTCAGTTGCAATTAAGATACATTAAGTGTTATTAAGGGTTTTAGCCACATCTGGGCTCAGTATTGGCTCAGCTATTGAAAGTCTTGGTCTTGACACAAACTCACCTCTAATGGCCTAGAGTACAACACTAGTAAAGGTATATCACTATGTGTGTGTGTTTATAGATGTGTGTGTTACCCAGGTAAGTTCTCATGAGTAGGTAGAATGCTATGGGGTTGCTGCGCTTGCTGCTGTATGAGGATTTGGCGACGTTGTACAGAGCTGATTTCTGAGCAATAGAGCATGAGGATATACTCAAAGGATCTGCGGTTCTGCACAAAGACAAACAAACACTGCATGAGTTCTCCACCTAAACAACATGGACTAGACCACACTCCGTATACAGCGTACTGGCATACCCAGCTAAATCCTGTGCTTTTGGTATGTATATCTGCAGGTGTCTTTAAGTGAGTGCATGCTTGTGTACTTACTCCAGACTAGCAGCAGCGATGTTCTCGAGGACACTGACGTCCAAAGAACAGACATTGGGTCCAATTGCATTTAGTTCAGTGGTTCCCAGAGTGTTTCCCTCCACACTGAGATACTTCATAATCACTGCTTTACTCTACAACACACACACATTCACAGATGATGCAAACAGAGTGTATGAGAAACACACATTTCAGACACGTCCTCCATGCCACTAGCGCCACCTTGTGTTTTTTGTGAAGTCAGTCAGCAGTAATGTTCAGCTGATATTATTGGTTATATTTTAGTCCACAGTAAAATACTTAAATTGCAGTACTTCACATAAACATTCTTAGACACATTACCTGCTCTGAAGTCCACTCTCCATTATATGCGTCCATCAAAAAGGACAGTGTGTCAGTTGTGGTGATGCTCCACTTGTTGATGTCACTAATATTGGCTACACGGGATGTGGAGCCCAGTAGCTGTACTACTCTCTCTGGAAGGCCGGATGGGTACAGCTAAAAACACACAAACATATAATCAGTTCAAACATCTGATAAAACAATGTGGACATCATCTACAATACCAGGAGATGTTCCAGTAACACACATATTCACTGACCTGGTTCAGTTTGTCCAGAATGACCATCTGCATGCTGGTGTCCACCACTTTGTCAGTGACAGCTGCCAGGTTATCACTCAGGACTGTGATGTCCAGACACAAGTCAAACTGGGTGGAGTCGTAGTCATAAGGAAATGATTCATCCTCGATCGTCACGGATGTGATGTTGCCAAATGTACACTCTGAAGAACCCATAACGTAATTAATAATCTAATAAAATAATTATGCATGTGTTATACACACCCATACACTAAAAACACATGACCACAGCATAGTTACACAGCTAATTCTGGATACCTGCAGAACGTCTGTATCTTCCAAATGTGGACGCTAGGTGTAGACTTCTCAGCTTTCTCTTTGGGGTCTTCTTCATCCTCAGGAATGGCAAGAATGACCTGAGATATATTTTCCTTATGGACTGAAACACACACAGAAATATTTAAAAAATATTTAAAAATACACCAACCCATCTCATTAACATATGCTATGGCAATAAACAAGCATATATAATATATAAATACATATATATAAAAGAAAATGAAAGAAACATACAAAACTAAATTTTTTCCAGAAATCTTGTTTGAAGTAGAGGGGTAGGGTTCCCAGCTTCTGCAGAGTTTTCAGATTCCATGCTGTGGGATAACTGAGGAGAAACAAGGCCAGTGAACCACATGGCAATTTACATAATGCATTTAGACCCTACATCTTTTTTACGAGGGTCAGACTCTACACTCAGCACTGATCCCAACAGAACACATACACACACAATTCAACTCTACACACTTACAGACAATTTCCACTCCCATGAGCAATTAAGGGTCAATGTGCAATTATCTGTAAATAATCTGGTAATAATATAGTGTTTCAGACTTTTATTATTTACATATATCCTGGTTATTGATCTACCTCTTTTTGTAAACTGAGTGTTGCTATCCCTGCGTATGTCTTATATACTCTCTGCAAACTGGAATTAATCAGACTATCACACCTCTTTGAACGGCACCATACTGAGGAATGTTATAATTCTGAGAACAGGGATAATGCTCAGTAGTGTGTAAGTATCTGTTCTAAATCCTTGTATGATTTTAAAATGGAAGATGTTACTTCTGGTTATTACATGTATATAGTGAGCCTCTATGGTCTGGTCAAAGCACCATCATGCATACGTATGTCTTAATGTTCCAAAGACTATTTTTTATCTATTAAGGAAACCGTGACTATAAAGGAGGAAAGCATTCACAGGGTTTTTAGACTGTTCACTTTCCACAAATCTACTAGATGTTTCAAATGTTGTAGATTCTGCATAAGAAAGATGTGGGCAATTAACTGGAGCAAGTACACACACCGTAGGTTTACACCAAACTGAACCTTAAAAGTGTTTAAAACACAAGGACTCTTTACTTCTGGCTAAGATGACAATATAGTGAGGAGGTTTCTGTCTGCTCCATCTGGCAAACATTGCTTTTTCATTCATCCATCCATACAGTTCATGTTTTCTTAAATACCAAGCAGCATTTGAAGGTGCAAGTACCTGTCACTGTACATTTGACCACTAGGGGCAGTGAGCGCACACACACACCCAGAGTGGTGGGCAGCCAACTCTAGCGCCCGGGGAGCAGAGAGGGTAAAGGGCCTTGCTCAAGGGCCCAACAGTGGCAGCTTGCCGAGCCCGGGAATCAAACCGGGCTCTAACCACTGAGCACCACTGCCGCCACTGTGTAATAACATTTCAGTGTGCTGCATGTTATATGTAACCTCTTTTAAAGTAATGATTCTGACACCTTGCATAAAATCCATTTTCTTTAGCTACATATCACAAATACCTCTCGATTAACATCGTTCTCACCCATAAGAAGTGTTTCCAGAGAACAGCAGTGTCTGTACAGCGGTGATCTGAGAGTCAGAAAGGTCTCCACAGTTCTTCAGTTTCTCCAGGATGAGTGGGTCAGAGTTCTGGATGTAGGAGGAGTCCAGAGTGCAGACCATGTTACCCAGAACCTCCACCTGATCCTCAGTCAGACTCGTACCAGATATACCCTACAAGAACACAGACCATGGATGTGTGTGAGGCTGAGTGAAAGAGTGGGAGTTAGTGTGTAGAGTGTGTTTTACTAGGTATCAGTGTGTGTGTGTGTGTGTGTGTGTGAGTCTTTATTTAGGATAGTTTTTTGGATGCATATCAGTGAGAGTGAATATGTAAGTGTGTTACCAGGCAGTTCTGAGCATTCCTGAACAAGATGGACTGTCTGTTGAGAACGCTGGAGAGAACCGAGAAATCTGCTCCACCCAGAGCACTGAAGTACGACCTGCAGTCCTTCTGCACCTTCTCATAGCTACAACACACACACACACACATACACACACACATACACCAACACACACACACACACACACACACACACACACACACACACACACACACATGCTTAACACTTTAAAGAGGGAATTAGAGGGAGTATTATTGTTTTTATGGAAATGTGTGTGTGTGTGTGTGTGTGTGTTTTAGTTACACACCTGTAGTAGAGGAGCATTTCAGAAGGTACATCAGTGAAGCTCAGAGTTGAGTCGTCTTTCACATAGTTGTACATGCAGGTCAGCTGTAACACAGAACACCAACCATTACACCAGAGTTACATTAGCCTTTCTCTTTCATTTCACAATAATACTACTACTACTAATAATAATAATAATAATAATAATATATCCATGGAATAATCTATAATAATATATAATAATAATCTATAATAATCTATAGAAAATCATTAATAAGTGTATTAGTAGATAATCTGCTGATGGAGTAAAGTGTAGCATCTGCCCAGACACAAATCAATTATCACACTAATTAACATCAGCTGAGCATTAGAGTGTGTACCTGAGACTCCTTCAGGATGAGCTTGTTCCTGTCTGCCCGTGGTCTACAGGCTTTCACCACCTGAGTGACTTTCTGCAGTGTTAGAGATTTAACCGAGCTGCAGGTGAATCCCTGCAGCACTGACTCTGACAGCCTGCAGGGGGAGACACATCAGTAATTTTTAGTCATTCACTTATAAAGATCCAGTTCTGGAGAGCAGAGTTTGGTGTAGCTTGTTTGAAAACTAGCCAGGGTCAGTGTTTGTCAGAGCTGAGTTAGTCAGAGTTAGTCAAGATAGTCCAAACCATTTAGTCAGAGAAATGTAAATTTTAGGAATGTTATCATGGTGAAAAATGTTGTTGTGATTAATATTATCTGAGAACTCACTCTTCTGTATCCCCTGTGGCTCGAGAAACTGCTCCAAACAGCACAACAGCCTGGTAAATAAAAACACACACAAACAAAGCAAATCTAATCAGTCAGAGAGCCGCATGACCAGGTTCAGTCAGGGACAGTCAGGGACAGACTTGTGGTTTCTACAGGTTAGTAGTTGGACTGAATGGGGAGGTGAGTCATCTGTTACCTGTGGCTGACTCCAGCTCTTCTTATTGATCAGCGAAACATCAACAGATGTCAGGTTCGTCAGTAGAACAGGTGGGATATATGCTGCCAGCTTATCTGGAACGTTCTCCACCACTTTGGTCTTGTCCACAGAGACAATCTAGAACAAAGAGTAGAGGAAGAACCTCTGATGTTGCTCTGCTGTGTTCATTTGTTTTACAGTGAAATCTGGTGTAATATGGGATTATCTATGTACCTGGTTCTGGTGTGTGTGTGTGTGTGTGTGTGTGTGATTACCTTCTGAACATATGAATGTTGTACAATCACTGGTGCTGTCTGAATGTTGTTGATGAATGTTGGATTCTGGGATACAGTCAGAAGCTGAGAGGCTGGGATGCGGTTGATGGTTGCAGAGGAAACACCGCTGATAACTGTGCCCAGAGTCACCAGAGAAGAGGCACTGTTGATCTGTCAATCATCCAATGAGACGATAGATTTGGTAATTATAACCATTCATATATTTGATTACACTGATGCATCATCCTCAAAGACCAGCAGGTTTGTGTAGATGTTTAAACATTACCAGAGTACCGGAGCAACGTTTCTGTAGTAATGTAATACAAATGTAGTAGAAGTTCTCTTGGCTAGATCAGTTATAAATTATCCAGGTAATCTGTGTGCTGCGTACACTCACATTGAAGCCTGCAGTAGTGATGCTCTGGATGAGGGCATTGGCCTGACCCTGGTTCCAGCCTGTGACGGTGCTGAGGATGGGCAGAGTGCTGTTAATGACACTGGGGATAGCAGTGCTAATTTGACCCTCTGTCAGACCAATGCTTTGGTTTCCGAGTGTCTGGATGGTGGATGTAGATAACGTGCGGAAGTTTGAAGCTAGTCCTGCTGAGACCTGTGAGAAAAGGAAGATGGTAAATTATAAATGTACAAATATAAATTTATATAGGGAGATATGTGTAGACAAATGTTTTTCCCACTGATCCACTAATGTAATCTGTCTTTAATTGGCTGGTTAACATTTTTTTCTCCCCAGTTTAGTAACTTCCTATTCCCATCTACCTGTGAGGACTCTCCTCATCACACTAAAATGTCTTCTACTAATGCAACGCTATTGGACAGCTGGGAAGCACTAACTGCCAGTAAGTTCTGTTACAACAGGTAGCAGACACCTGCACTTGCTTGCATTGGGGAGAAGCATCCTACCCGTTATGCTCTAAGATTCCTGGAATAAAGTGCCCCGTGCCATCAGCAATAACCTCAACCAGGTGTTTCCTGTATCTGTGGACATCAGCACATCTGTCTGAAGGAACTACAGCCCATTTTTCCTGGAAGAACTGCATTAGCTCTGTCAGGTTCCTTGGACGCCTCAAGTGTACAGCGCTCTTCAAGTCAGTCCATGTCATTCGTATGCCATTCTGCTGTGAACTTGGTCTGGTGTTTTGGGTCATTGTCCTGTTGCATTACCCAACTGCTACAGACTTGCAGCTGACATACAGACACTCCCACATTATCCTGTAGAATATTTTTATGAATTTATTTTTTCCTCATTGATTGTAAGCTTTATGGTTGGGATAATGTTTTCATGCTGATCTGCAGTGCCTTTTTTATGCCAGAGGTGCTGCATGTTCATTCCAATTAGCTCAATCTTTATTTGTCCTCAACATTTTTAAAACCATTGAGGAGTGTCAATGTGCTCTTTCTCAAACTTCAGGCATGTAGCAATGCTTTTTTTGTAAGCTGCGGCTTTCTTTGTGGTGCCCTGCCATAGACACCCAGCTTGTTCAAGGTTTTACGGACTGTAGACTCATGAACACAGATGTTAGCCTGGACCAATGATGCCTTCAGATCTTTAGCCGTCACTCTGGGTTGTTTCTTTATCTCACAGATGAGAGTCTATTGTGCCCCAGGGGTCATTTTGACTGGGCGTCCACTTCTTGGCAGAGTAGCACACTTAGTTTCTTAAGAAGACTTCAGGTACAATAACACCTGACTCCAATTGGCTTTTTTAGATCATTAACTCAAGGTTCACATCCTTTATCCACTAGCACAGTGAGGCTTTTATGTTGTCCTCAATGAAGTAGTGAATGATCAGTTTTTGGGTTAATATTTTAGGTACATATTTGTCAGTACACTTGGATGACAAATGAATGCATAAATCATTCAATTCTTAAGGGTTCACATACCTTTTTCTTGCCATTGTAAGTAGCAATGATGGTTGTGCTACTTAGGAACACAGAAGTTAACAATTCCTAAACCATATTTTTAATCTTATTTGTTGATTAATATATATTGGTCAAAAAAGTACCTCTGGATCAATTGCACTGCAGAATTTATTGAGGCTCTCCAGGATGGTCTTGCTGTTTTCAGCTCCAAGAGAAACAAATGCAGAACCAGGAGCCCCACACAAGAGCACACCGAGCAACCTACACACAGAAAAACAATAGCAATGAGGGGAACGAAAGGCTATAACTGTGTAATAAATGTGACAGTAAATTTTATTTGGATGGAACAGCAGTATAAAAGTGAATACTGTTTCATCAATGACTAAAGATCTTTAGAAATAACTAGGAGCAAGACCCAATGGATACTGGCTTGATCCACTCCAAGCCACAGTAGAGTCACAGAATCTACATATGTGCAGTGGTAGGTGCTCCATTTTCTGATCTCCACCAAAATATACAATTTACTAAAATGCCCTGGAAGACCTGGTAAATAACTCTCATTATTCTCAAAACCACCGTCTCCTGCACTCGTAACTGTTACCCAAAATGACTATAACATGTTCAGACTCAAATGCAAGATGTTGTGATTAAGCAATATGTAAAGTCTTGCAAGAAGGTTCATGTGAAAAACTGCTTAAAACGTTTAGCTCTGAAAATAGAAATCTGGATGTATAACTGCAGTATGTTTGTAGTATTTAGTGTGTAGTGTGTTACCTGAGGGGGTTGTAGTCAGGATTCTGGATGTAGAGCTGTGAGCTGTAGTATTTAGTGTGTAGTGTGTTACCTGAGGGGGTTGTAGTCAGGATTCTGGATGTAGAGCTGTGAGCTGTAGTATTTAGTGTGTAGTGTGTAGTGTGTTACCTGAGGGGGTTGTAGTCAGGATTCTGGATGTAGTGCTGTAGTATTTAGTGTGTAGTGTGTTACCTGAGGGGGTTGTAGTCAGGTTTCTAGATGTAGAGCTGTGAGCTGTAGTATTTAGTGTGTAGTGTGTTACCTGAGGAGGTTGTAGTCAGGATTCTGGATGTAGAGCTGTGAGCTGTAGTATTTAGTGTGTAGTGTGTTACCTGAGGGGGTTGTAGTCAGGATTCTGGATGTAGAGCTGTGAGCTGTAGTATTTAGTGTGTAGTGTGTTACCTGAGGGGGTTGTAGTCAGGATTCTGGATGTAGAGCTGTGAGCTGTAGTATTTAGTGTGTAGTGTGTTACCTGAGGGGGTTGTAGTCAGGATTCTGGATGTAGAGCTGTGAGCTGTAGTATTTAGTGTGTAGTGTGTAGTGTGTTACCTGAGGGGGTTGTAGTCAGGTTTCTGGATGTAGAGCTGTGAGCTGTAGTATTTGGTGACGTTGGCTGGAATTCCTGTGTTGTTAAACAGCTGGATATTCTGAGAGTTTTCCAGGAACACACCGATCTACACAACACAATCAAACCTCAGTAAACTGGGAGATCAGATGTGTGTGAGTGTGTTTGTGTGTACATATGTGTATGTGTGTGTATAAGTGTGTTTGGGTGAGTGTTACCTTGCTCTCTGGTACAAAGGACTGGAGGTCAGTGAGGGTGATGAAGGTGATGAAGACTCCAATGTTGTCGGCGAACCAGGCAGTGGAGTTCAGAAGGGGATCGGAGGAGTTATAGCAGCGAGGAGATCCATCTACAAGGTTCACACATACACACACATAAACCACAGAAACACACACATGTATACACACTTACTAAATGTGTAGAGTCTCCAGAGCACAGATGAACATACAGAGGGAGAGACAGAACAAGATCAACGTAGCTGTGCTTACCACTGCTGTTCAGATACGCCTTTATAGAGCTGTAGACATCAGCTGGGGTGAAATCAGTGGCTGAGAAATTATAGTTCTTCCCCAGGACTGAAACCCTGATCATAAAAATAATAACAATCAATTATTTTACAACAGAAAGATCATTATTAACCATGACCCAACAGTTTATCTCCACTCCAAACAGAGACTCACATTTTCCTGAATGACAGGCAGGAGGCGCCGCTGAGCTGAGTGGAGCTGATGAGCTGAGAGCTGAGGAAGGGCAGGTACTGAACCAGTCTGACATTAAACCACTGATCCACCTCATCCTGAGACGACACACTGAGAGCACCAGACCACACACACCCCAACGTCTGCCTGCCCACAGCTGCAGACACAACCGGCTCCTGCACAGAGATCCAGAGGGAGGAAGCAGAGGTCCAGAGAGGAATGGAGAGAGACAGAAAAGAGAGCTTTAAACATGGATTACTGCATTAAATCCATCTGAAAGAGTCAAACTGAGGGAGAAACAGCAGGACTGAATGGATGGAGAAGACTGAGAGTGAAGGTAGAGGGAGAAAGGTGAGATGAGCACAGGTGTACCGTCTGCAGGTACTGGTTGGTGCTGTTGTAGTTGTTGAGGAGCGTGCAGAGATCTGACCCGTTCCTGACTGTGTTGGACCCTTTCAGAAACTCCCTCAGTTCTCCTGGAGAGATGGAGCCCAACAGCTACAGAACAGAGAGGAGATCAACACACTCACTATAGAGAGAGGGGTGTGTGGATAAACGCTCACTATTGGACTGACTGGTTTACTCATGGGCTGGTTAGGAACAGTGCTACTGAAGGACTGTAGGCTGGATTAATGACTGGCTCAGTGACTGTGTGACTGGCTGACTCTGAAACTTGCTTTTTCCTCTCAGGTTTAAAGCAGCAGTACCTCTTGCTGTCGGCTGGCTGGGATGATGGACAGAAGGCCGCTCAGGTCAGGAAATCCAAAACTGAGGAAGGAGGTCCTGAGGAAGACAAAGAAGCTCCCGCCGCTGTAGCAACGCAGACCATTCGGTTCTGTAGAGCAAAAACAACAAATAAACAAATCAAACAAACAAAACAATGTTTCTATTTATTTATTTATTTATTTATTTATTTAATAGTGAGCATGAGGGAGTGTGTGTTATACCTGTGAGGAGCTGCTGGATGTTGCTGTAGATCTGAACCTGTATGTCGTTGCTGAAAGCTGATCTCAGAGAGTCCAACTTGCTGACTCTGTTACAGCACAGGAAATAGTTAATCACAGCCGTGCTACACAAAGCTCAACACACAAGACTCCACACTTCCTCCCTCTCTTCCCCTCTTTATATTATCCCACATTAAACACTCAGCAACACTAGAAGTGTCTCTTACGCTGTCTGGCTGGTGTTGCAGGTCCGGTTTCTGATAATGTTGAAGTATGGTCTTACATCTGCAGAGGAGAGGCTGGAGAGGAAGGGTCCGAGCCGAACATCCACCCACTGTAGAACCTCTGAATCAGACACTGCTGCAGTGCCTCTCAGCAGAACGGCCTGAAGGAACGCTCCCTTCACCTCAGTGGAGTACAGGGACTCGTTTTTCTTAACACAGAGAGATTTAGAGGTTAACAAGAGGTTAAAATAACATGCACTGCAAGATCTTAGTTTCCTGTTTAAAGGCAGCTTTACAGACTTTATTCTCCATTTCAGTTTTTATTCATGTTTGTTTGTTTGTTTCTATCAAATCCCAGATTGCTTATGAACTTGTTCACTCAGGTTTGTTGATGGTAGGGCGGAGGGGCACTGATTTCTCTGGGAACCTTCATGTTTGTGCTTCTATCTGACTCTATTTTCACCCAGGCTATTGACTAATATCACAGTCTTGTAGAGTCCTGCATGGCCCACCAGCTGAGCCCTTACACCCCACCAGTGTGCTCCACTCATCCACTCATTAGAGAGAATAATAAAACATCTACATTTAACAGAAAAGGACAGACTGAATTCATTAACTGTAAGAAATGGATGAGTTTTGAATGAGCATCTGCTGTTCATTATATCAGAAGATCTATGACAGCAATGAAGCAGAGAAGGGGTAAGTACCAGGATGTTGGGAGTGAGGATGTTGAAGAAGGAGGCAAACTGGTTTGGATTAATTGCTGCCATCACAGTGTTAACATCCTGAGGACCTCGGAGTCGAGAGGGTTCGGAGCACAGTTCTGCCAACTGGGCTGGAGTTAGAACTTCTGCTGCATTCACCTGAGAGAGAGAGTTACTATTAAACCAACCCCTGAACACAAGACAGTCACGCTTTTCTAATCTACTGTGTCTCAACAGAACAGTCATCAGAAGGTGCTGAGGTAAGTGTTGGGGAACTCACTCCATTGAAGTCTCTCTTCAGCCTGATGAAATCAGAGAATGAGGCCACACTTCTGAATCGGCCAAAATTCTTCACCAGCCAGTCAGAGTCATTGCTCACTGACTGCACACAGGACTGACCTAAAACCACAGGGTGTGTTACACAGACCACTAACTCATACACACAAACAAAAACACACCCAGGATCCTAAACAATAACAGGACAGCCAGGAACCGAATCTCTGCATTAAGTCAGTGTGACTTATTTAACAAGCTAACACACATTCTTCTAAAGGTAGGACTGCTCAGTTAGAGTAACACTGCTTTACATACCTGACAGGTCAGCTCTGGAGAGGAAGGGAAGGATGAAATCTGAGACGATGGACAGTTTCTTCTCTTCCATAAGAGGGTCTTGTGAACTAAAAGCCTCCACCCTAATTTTGAAGGGACGAGATCAGAAGTGGTGATTTATTTTTTGCTTTTCCTCATAAACATCATTTCATACATTTCAGTCTCCATACTTACACAGCCTGGTAGGACTGGCAGCTGAAGCTCTTGGAACTGAGACTGGAGAGGAAGTCTGAAGACACTGATGACAAAAATGGTCTGAGCCTGATCTGGAACCACTTGGTAATGAATGTAACATCCGTAAGCTGTGCAGCGCTGAAGTTGTTGACCTTCACCTCACCAATGGCATCAAGAACATGAGGGTCAGGCACACTGAAGTTGAGGGTCTGTGAGAGAAAGTGGGTGTTTCAATGTTCAGTATCAATCAAATGTTGAGCTGGTATTAATCTGTTACTCAGAGTTATCTACCATGTTGAAGTATGCATCCAGAGCTTCCCCCAGAGGTGCTGAAAATCTTTGGAAGAAAAGGGTCCAAGTTGCTTTGGATTCACTGATGTTGCTTGATAATTTACATGATAGAAGAGTGGTCAGATCTCTGGAAGACAGGACTGCAGCCTTGAAAGAAAGAAAAACAAGTAGAAAAAAGTTGATGAAGTAGAAAAATCCCTACATTTGAGATATTTTACATCTGGCTAATGAAAGACTTACTGATGAACAGGCATAATCAGAGATAGGGAAGTTACAGAGCACTGCTGAGGTATCTCCAGACAGGAGCTGAGTCTCAAGTGGACGACTGTTGGGGAAATAATGTAACATTAAACATCTCAAATGTCTTTCATTAAGTATTATTTTTAATTTTCAAAAACCAAACCTCACCTGTCTACACCTTGGCAAGAACTAGGTGTGTCTATAGTCATGGTGGTAGTAGCAGAAACTGTGGTGGTGTGAACATCACTTGTTGTTCTGTCAACAGCAGTTGTGCTGGAGTCAGCTGCATTTGTGGTGGTATCGATAGAAGTTGTGCTGGTGTCAAAAGCAGTTGTGGTGATATCAATAGTAGTTGTGGTGGTGTCAGCTGCAGTTGTGGTGGTGTCAGCTGAAGTTGTGGATGTGTCAATAGTATTTGTGGTGGTGTCAATAGTATTTGTTGTGGTGTCAACAGCAGTTGTGGTGGTTTCAACAGCATTTGTGGTGGTGTCAGCTGTAGTTGTGGTGGTGTCATCAGCAGTTGTGGTGGTGTCAGCTGCAGTTGTGGTTGTGTCAGCTGAAGTTGTGGTTGTGTCAATAGTAGTCGTGGTGGTGTCAACAGCAGTTGTGGTTGTGTCAGCTGCTGTTGAGGTTGTGTAAGCTGCAGTTGTGGTGGTGTCAATAGTAGTTGTGGTGGTGTCAACAGCAGTTGTGGTTGTGTCAGCTGCAGTTGTGGTGGTGTCAACAGCAGTTGTGTTGGTGTAAGCTGTAGTTGTGGTGGTGTCTGCTGCAGTTGTGGTTGTGTCATTAGTAGTTGTGGTTGTGTCAGCTGCAGCTGTGGTCAAGTCAACAGCAGTTGTGTTGGTGTCACCAGCAGTTGTGGTGGTGTAAGCTGAATTTATGGTGGTGTCAGCTGCAGTTGTGGTTGTGTCAGCTAAACTTGTGGTTGTGTCAATAGTAGTTGTGGTTGTGTCAATAGTAGTTGTGGTTGTGTCAGTTGAAGTTGTGGTTGTGTCAATAGTAGTTGTGGTTGTGTCAACAGCATTTGTGGTTGTGTCAGCCGCAGTTGTGGTGGTGTCAGCTGCAGTTGTGGTTGTGTCAGCTAAACTTGTGGTTGTGTCAATAGTAGTTGTGGTTGTGTCAACAGCATTTGTGGTTGTGTCAGCCGCAGTTGTGGTGGTGTCAATAGTAGTTGTGGTGGTGTAAACAGCAGTTGAGGTTGTGTCAGCTGCAGTTGTGGTTGTGTCAGCTGCAGTTGTGGTTGTGTCAATAGTAGTTGTGGTTGTGTCAATAGTAGTTGTGGTTGTGTCAGTTGAAGTTGTGGTGGTGTCAAATGCAGTTGTGGTGGTGTCAAAAGCAGTTGTGGTGGTGTAAGCTGAAGTTGTGGTGGTGTCAGCTGCAGTTTTGTTGGTGTAAAATGCAGTTGTGGTGGTGTCAATAGTAGTTGTGGTTGTGTCCACAGCAGTTGTGATTGTGTCAGCTGCAGTTGTGGTTGTGTCAATAGAAGTTGTGGTTGTGTCAATAGTAGTTGAGGTTGTGTCAGCTGCAGTTGTGGTCAAGTCAACAGCAGTTGTGGTGGTGGCAGCTGCAGTTGTGGTGGTGTCATCAGCAGTTGTGGTTGCTTCAATAGTAGTTGTGGTGGTGTCAACAGCAGTTGTGGTGGTGTCAACAGCAGTTGTGGTGGTGTCAGCTGTAGTTGTGGTGGTGTCATCAGCAGTTGTGTTTGTTTCAACAGCAGTTGTGGTTGTGTCAGCTGTAGTTGTGGTGGTGTCTGCTGCAGTTGTGGTTCTGTCATTAGTAGTTGTGGTTGTGTCAGCTGCAGCTGTGGTCAAGTCAACAGCAGTTGTGTTGGTGTCACCAGCAGTTGTGGTGGTGTAAGCTGAATTTATGGTGGTGTCAGCTGCAGTTGTGGTTGTGTCAGCTAAACTTGTGGTTGTGTCAATAGTAGTTGTGGTTGTGTCAATAGTAGTTGTGGTTGTGTCAGTTGAAGTTGTGGTTGTGTCAAAAGTAGTTGTGGTTGTGTCAATAGTAGTTGTGGTGGTGTAAACAGCAGTTGAGGTTGTGTCAGCTGCAGTTGTGGTTGTGTCAGCTGCAGTTGTGGTTGTGTCAATAGTAGTTGTGGTTGTGTCAATAGTAGTTGTGGTTGTGTCAGTTGAAGTTGTGGTGGTGTCAAATGCAGTTGTGGTGGTGTCAAAAGCAGTTGTGGTGGTGTAAGCTGAAGTTGTGGTGGTGTCAGCTGCAGTTTTGTTGGTGTAAAATGCAGTTGTGGTGGTGTCAATAGTAGTTGTGGTTGTGTCCACAGCAGTTGTGATTGTGTCAGCTGCAGTTGTGGTTGTGTCAATAGAAGTTGTGGTTGTGTCAATAGTAGTTGAGGTTGTGTCAGCTGCAGTTGTGGTCAAGTCAACAGCAGTTGTGGTGGTGGCAGCTGCAGTTGTGGTGGTGTCATCAGCAGTTGTGGTTGCTTCAATAGTAGTTGTGGTGGTGTCAACAGCAGTTGTGGTGGTGTCAACAGCAGTTGTGGTGGTGTCAGCTGTAGTTGTGGTGGTGTCATCAGCAGTTGTGTTTGTTTCAACAGCAGTTGTGGTTGTGTCAGCTGCAGTTGTGGTTGTGTCAGTTAAAGTTGTGGTTGTGTCAATAGTAGTTGTGGTGGTGTCAACAGCAGTTGTGGTTGTGTCAATAGTAGTTGTGGTGGTGTCAATAGTAGTTGTGGTTGTGTCAGCTGCAGTTCTGGTGGTGTCATCAGCAGTTGTGGTTGTGTCAGCTGCAGTTGTGGTGGTGTCATCAGCAGTTGTGGTTGTGTCAGCTGAAGTTGTGGTTGTGTCAATAGTAGTTGTGGTTGTGTCAACAGCAGTTGTGGTTGTGTCAGCTGCATTTGTGGTTGTGTCAATAGTAGTTGTGGTTGTGTGAATAGTATTTGTGTTTTTTTCAGCTGCAGTTGTGGTGGTGTCAATAGTAGTTGTGGTGGTGTCAATAGTAGTTGTGGTTGTGTCAGCTGCAGTTTTGGTGGTGTCATCAGCAGTTGTGGTTGTGTCAGCTGAAGTTGTGGTTGTGTCAATAGTAGTTGTGGTTGTGTCAGCTGCAGTTTTGGTGGTGTCATCAGCAGTTGTGGTTGTGTCAGCTGAAGTTGTGGTTGTGTCAATAGTAGTTGTGGTTGTTTCAGCTGCAGTTGTGGTCAAGTCAACAGCGGTTGTGGTGGTGTCAGCTGAATTTGTGGTGGTGTCAACAGCAGTTGTGGTGGTGTGAGCTGAAGTTGTGGTGGTGTCAACAACAGTTGTGGTTGCATCAATAGTAGTTGTGGTTGTGTCAGCTGCAGTTGTGGTGGTGTCAGCTGTAGTTGTGGTGGTGTCAGCTGAAGTTGTGGTGCTGTCAACAGCAGTTGTGGTTGTGTCAGCTGCAGTTGTGGTGGTGTCATCAGCAGTTGTGGTTGTGTCAGCTGAAGTTGTGGTGGTGTCAACAGCAGTTGTGGTTGTGTCAGCTGCAGTTGTGGTGGTGTCATCAGCAGTTGTGGTTGTGTCAGCTGTAGTTGTGGTGGTGTCAACAGCAATTGTGGTTGTGTCAGCTGTAGTTGTGGATGTGTCATCAGCAGTTGTGGTTGTGTCAGCTGAAGTTGTGGTTGTGTCAATAGTAGTTCTGGTTGTGTCAACGGCAGTTGTGGTTGTGTCAGCTGCAGTTGTGGTTGTGTCAATAGTAGTTGTGGTGGTGTCAACAGCAGTTGTGGTTGTGTCAGCTGCACTTGTGGTGGTGTCAACAGCAGTTGTGGTGGTGTCAACAGCAGTTGTGGTGGTGTCAGCTGAAGTTGTGGTTGTGTCAATAGTAGATGTGGTTGTGTCAGCTGCAGTTGTGGTGGTGTCAATAGTAGTTGTGGTGGTGTCAACAGCGGTTTTGTTTGTCTCAATAGTAGTTGTGTTGGTGTCAACAGCATTTGTGGTTGTGTCAGCTGCAGTTGTGGTGGTTTCAACAGCAGTTGTGGTGGTGTCAACAGCAATTGAGGTTGTGTCAGCTGCACTTGTGGTGGTGTCAATAGTAGTTGTGGTGGTGTTAACAGCAGTTGTGGTTGTGTCAGCTGCAGTTGTGGTGGTGTCAACAGCAGTTGTGGTGGTGCCAACTGCAGTTGTGGTGGTTTCAGCTGCAGTTGTCGTGTCAGCTGCAGTTGTGGTAGTGTCAAAAGCAGTTGTGGTTGTGTCAGCTGTAGTTGTGGTGATGTCAGCTGCAGTTGTGCTGGTGTAGGCTGCTGTAGTGCTGGTGTCAGCTGGAGTTGTGGTTGTGTCAATAGTAGATGTGGTTGTGTCAGCTGCAGTTGTGGTGGTGTAAATAGTAGTTGTGGTGGTGTCAACAGCGGTTGTGGTTGTGTCAGCTGCAGTTGTGGTGGTGTCATCAGCAGTTGTGGTTGTGTCAGCTGAAGTTGTGGTTGTTTCAGCTGCAGTTGTGGTGGTGTCAACTGCAGTTGTGGTGGTGTCAATAGTAGTTGTGGTGGTGTCAACAGTAGTTGTGGTTGTGTCAGCTGATGTTGTGGTTGTCTCAATAGTAGTTGTGGTCAAGTCAACAGCAGTTGTGGTGGTGTCAGCTGCAGTTGTGGTGGTGTCAAAAGCAGATGTGGTTGTGTCAGCTGAAGTTGTGGTGGTGTCAGCTGCAGTTGTGGTGGTGTCAACAGCAGTTGTGGTTGTGTCAGCTGCAGTTGTGGTGGTGTCATCAGCAGTTGTGATTGTGTCAGCTGCAGTTGTGGTTGTGTCAATAATAGTTGTGGTTTTATCAGCTGCAGTTGTCATCAAGTTAACAGCGGTTGTGGTGGTCTCAGCTGCAGTTGTGGTGGTGTCAACAGCAGTTGTGGTTGTGTCAGCTGAAGTTGTGGTGGTGTCAACAACAGTTGTGTTTGTGTCAACAGCAGTTGTGGTGGTGTCAGCTGCAGTTGTGGTTGTATCAGCTGCAGTTGTGGTGGTGTCAACAGCAGTTGTGGCTTTGTCAGCTGCAGTTGTGGTGGTGTCAACAGCAGTTGTGGTTGCTTCAATAGTAGTTGTGGTGGTGTCAACAGCAGTTGTGGTGGTGTCAACAGCAGTTGTGGTGGTGTCAGCTGTAGTTGTGGTGGTGTCATCAGCAGTTGTGTTTGTGTCAACAGCAGTTGTGGTTGTGTCAGCTGCATTTGTGGTTGTGTCAGCTAAAGTTGTGGTTGTGTCAATAGTAGTTGTGGTTTTGTCAGCTGCAGTTGTGGTGGTGTCAATAGTAGTTGTGGTGGTGTCAATAGTAGTTGTGGTGGTGTCATCAGCAGTTGTGGTAGTGTCAGCTGCAGTTGTGGTGGTGTCATCAGCAGTTGTGGTTGTGTCATCTGAAGTTGTGTTTGTTTCAATAGTAGTTGTGGTTGTGTCAACAGCAGTTGTGGTTGTGTCAGCTGCAGTTGTGGTTGTGTCAATAGTAGTTGTGGTTGTGTCAATAGTAGTTGTGGTTGTGTCAGCTGCAGTTGTGGTGGTGTCATCAGCAGTTGTGGTTGTGTCAGCTGAAGTTGTGGTTGTGTCAATAGTAATTGTGGTTGTGTCAATAGTAGTTGTGGTTGTTTCAGCTGCAGTTGTGGTGGTGTCAACAACAGTTGTGGTGGTGTGAGCTGAAGTTGTGGTGGTGTCAACAACAGTTGTGGTTGCGTCAATAGTAGTTGTGGTTGTGTCAGCTGCAGTTGTGGTGGTGTCAGCTGTAGTTGTGGTGGTGTCATCAGCAGTTGTGATTGTGTCAGCTGCAGTTGTGGTTGTGTCAGTAGTTGTTGTGGTGGTGTCAACAGCAATTGTGGTTGTGTCAGCTGTAGTTGTGGTGGTGTCAACAGCAGTTGTGATTGTGTCAGCTGCAGTTGTGGTGGTGTCATCAGCAGTTGTGATTGTGTCAGCTGCAGTTGTGGTGGTGTCAACAGCAGTTGTGGTTGTGTCAGCTGCAGTTGTGGTCAAGTCAACAGCAGTTGTGGTTGTGTCAGCTGCAGTTGTGGTGGTGTCATCAGCAGTTGTGGTTGTGTCAGCTGAAGTTGTGGTTGTGTCAATAGTAGTTGTGGTTGTGTCAACAGCAGTTGTGGTTGTGTCAGCTGCAGTTTTGGTTGTGTCAATAGTAGTTGTGGTCAAGTCAACAGCAGTTTTGTTTGTGTCAGCTGCAGTTGTGGTTGTGTCAATAGTAGTTGTGGTTGTGTCAATAGTAGTTGTGGTTGTTTCAGCTGCAGTTGTGGTGGTGTCAACTGCAGTTGTGGTGGTGTCAATAGTAGTTGTGGTGGTGTCAACAGTAGTTGTGGTTGTGTCAGCTGAAGTTGTGGTTGTCTCAATAGTAGTTGTGGTCAAATCAACAGCAGTTGTGGTGGTGTAAGCTGAAGTTGTGGTGGTGTCAGCTGCAGTTTTGTTGGTGTAAAATGCAGTTGTGGTGGTGTCAACAGTAGTTGTGGTTGTGTCAGCTGAAATTGTGGTGGTGTCAGCTGCAGTTGTGGTGGTGTCAACAGCAGTTGTGGTTGTGTCAGCTGCAGTTGTGGTGGTGTCATCAGCAGTTGTGATTGTGTCAGCTGAAGTTGTGGTTGTTTCAATAGTAGTTGTGGTTGTGTCAACAGCAGTTGTGTTTGTGTCAGCTGCAGTTGTGGTTGTGTCAATAATAGTTGTGGTTTTATCAGCTGCAGTTGTCGTCAAGTTAACAGCGGTTGTGGTGGTGTCAGCTGCAGTTGTGGTGGTTTCAACAGCAGTTGTGGTTGTGTCAGCTGAAGTTGTGGTGGTGTCAACAGCAGTTGTGGTTGTGTCAGCTGCAGTTGTGGTGGTGTCAACAGCAGTTGTGGTTGTGTCAGCTGCAGTTGTGGTGGTGTCATCAGCAGTTGTGGTTGTGTCAGCTACAGTTGTGGTTGTGTCAATAGTAGTTGTGGTGGTGCCAACAGCAGTTATGGTTGTATCAATAGTAGTTGTGATGGTATCAACAGCAGTTGAGGTTGTGTCAGCTGACGTTGTGGTTGTGTCAACAGTAGTTGTGGTGGTGCCAACAGCAGTTATGGTTGTATCAATAGTAGTTGTGGTGGTATCAACAGCAGTTGAGGTTGTGTCAGCTGACGTTGTGGTTGTGTCAGCTGCAGTTGTGGTGGTGTTAATAGTAGTTGTGGTGGTGTCAGCTGCAGATGTGGTTGTGTCATCAGCAGTGTTGGTGGTTTCACCAGCAGTGGTTGTGGTTTCAACTGCTGTGGTGGTGGTTTCAGGAGCAGTAGTGGTAGTTTCAACTGCTGTGTTGGTGGTTTCAGCAGCAGTGGTTGTGGTTTCAAGTGCTGTGGTGGTGGTTTCAGCAGCAGTAATTGTGTTTTCAACTGCTGTGGTGGTGGTTTCAGGAGCAGTAGTGGTGGTTTCAACAGCAGTGATGGTGGTTCCAGCAGCAGTGGTGGTGGTTTCAGCAGCAGTGGTAGTGGTTTCAACAGCAGTAGTAGTGGTTTCAACAGCAGTGGTGGTGGTTTCAGCAGCAGTGGTGGTGGTTTCAACTGCTGTGGTGGTGGTTTCAGGAGCAGTAGTGGTAGTTTCAACTGCTGTGTTGGTGGTTTCAGCAGCAGTGGTTGTGGTTTCAACTGCTGTGGTGGTGGTTTCAGGAGCAGTGGTTGTGGTTTCAAGTGCTGTGGTGGTGGTTTCAGGAGCAGTAGTGGTGGTTTCAACAGCAGTGATGGTGGTTCCAGCAGCAGTGGTGGTGGTTTCAGCAGCAGTGGTAGTGGTTTCAACAGCAGTAGTAGTGGTTTCAACAGCAGTGGTGGTGGTTTCAGCAGCAGTGGTGGTGGTTTCAACTGCTGTGCTGGTGGTTTCAGCCGCAGTGGTTGTGGTTTCAACTGCTGTGCTGGTGGTTTCAGCAGCAGTGGTGGTGGTTTCAACAGCAGTGGTGGTGGTTTCAAGTGCTGTGGTGGTGGTTTCAGCAGCAGTGGTTGTGTTTTCAACTGCTGTGGTGGCTTTTTCAGGAGCAGTGGTGGTGGTTTCAGCAGCAGTTGTAGTGGTTTCAACAGCAGTGGTGGTGGTTTCAACTGCTGTGGTGGTGGTTTCAGGAGCAGTAGTCGTGGTTTCAACAGCAGTGGTGGTGGTTTCAGCAGCAGTGGTTGTGGTTTCAACTGCTGTGGTGGTGGTTTCAGCAGCAGTGGTGGTGGTTTCAACTGCTGTGGTGGTGGTTTCAGCAGCAGTGGTTGTGTTTTCAACTGCTGTGGTGGTGGTTTCAAGTGCTGTGGTGGTGGTTTCAGCAGCAGTGGTTGTGTTTTCAACTGCTGTGGTGGTGGTTTCAGGAGCAGTAGTGGTGATTTCAGCAGCAGTGGTAGTGGTTTCAACAGCAGTGGTGGTGGTTTCAACTGCTGTGGTGATGGTTTCAGGAGCAGTAGTGGTGGTTTCAACAGCAGTGGTGGTGGTTTCAGAACCAGTGGTTGTGGTTTCAACTGCTGTGGTGGTGGTTTCAGCAGCAGTGGTGGTGGTTTCAACTGCTGTGGTGGTGGTTTCAGCAGCAGTGGTGGTGGTTTCAACTAGTGTGCTGGTGGTTTCAGCAGCAGTGGTGGTGGTTTCAGCAGCAGTGGTGGTGGTTTTAACTGCTGTTGTGGTGGTTTCAGCAGCAGTGGTGGTGGTTTCAGCAGCAGTGGTGGTGGTTTCAACTGCTGTGCTGGTGGTTTCAGTAGCAGTGGTGGTGGTTTCAGCTGCTGTGGTGGTGGTTTCAGCAGCAGTGGTGGTGGTTTCAGCAGCAGTGGTGGTGGTTTCAACTGCTGTGCTGGTGGTTTCAGCAACAGTGGTGGTGGTTTCAACTGCTGTGGTGATGGTTTCAACTGCTGTTGTGGTGGTTTCAGCAGCAGTGGTGGTGGTTTCAACGGCTGTGCTGGTGGTTTCAGTAGCAGTGGTGGTGGTTTCAACGGCTGTGCTGGTGGTTTCAGAAGCAGTGGTTGTGGTTTCAACTGCTGTGTTGGTGGTTTCAGGAGCTGTAGTGGTGGTTTCAGCAGCAGTGGTGGTGGTTTCAACTGCTGTGCTGGTGGTTTCAGGAGCAGTTGTTGTGGTTTCAACTGCTGTGGTGGTGGTTTCAGCAGCAGTGGTTGTGGTTTCAACTGCTGTGTTGGTGGTTTCAGCAGCAGTGGTGGTGGTTTCAACTGCTGTGCTGGTGGTTTCAGGAGCAGTGGATGTGGGTTCAACTGCTGTGGTGGTGGTTTCAGCAGCAGTGATTGTGGTTTCAACTGCTGTGCTGGTGGTTTCAGCAACAGTGGTGGTGGTTTCAACTGCTGTGGTGGTGGTTTCAGCAGCAGTGGTTGTGGTTTCAACTGCTGTGTTGGTGGTTTCAGCAGCAGTGGTGGTGGTTTCAACTGCTGTGGTGGTGGTTTCAGGAGCAGTAGTGGTGGTTTCAACAGCAGTGGTGGTGGTTTCAGCAGCAGTGGTGGTGGTTTCAACTGCTGTGCTGGTGGTTTCAGCCGCAGTGGTTGTGGTTTCAACTGCTGTGGTGGTGGTTTCAGCAGCAGTGGTGGTGGTTTCAACAGCAGTGGTGGTGGTTTCAAGTGCTGTGGTGGTGGTTTCAGCAGCAGTGGTTGTGTTTTCAACTGCTGTGGTGGCTTTTTCAGGAGCAGTGGTGGTGGTTTCAGCAGCAGTGGTAGTGGTTTCAACAGCAGTGGTGGTGGTTTCAACTGCTGTGGTGGTGGTTTCAGGAGCAGTAGTCGTGGTTTCAACAGCAGTGGTGGTGGTTTCAGCAGCAGTGGTGGTGGTTTCAACTGCTGTGGTGGTGGTTTCAGCAGCAGTGGTTGTGTTTTCAACTGCTGTGGTGGTGGTTTCAAGTGCTGTGGTGGTGGTTTCAGCAGCAGTGGTTGTGTTTTCAACTGCTGTGGTGGTGGTTTCAGGAGCAGTAGTGGTTGTTTCAGCAGCAGTGGTAGTGGTTTCAACAGCAGTGGTGGTGGTTTCAACTGCTGTGGTGATGGTTTCAGGAGCAGTAGTGGTGGTTTCAACAGCAGTGGTGGTGGTTTCAGCAGCAGTGGTTGTGGTTTCAACTGCTGTGGTGGTGGTTTCAGCAGCAGTGGTGGTGGTTTCAACTGCTGTGGTGGTGGTTTCAGCAGCAGTGGTGGTGGTTTCAACTAGTGTGCTGGTGGTTTCAGCAGCAGTGGTGGTGGTTTCAGCAGCAGTGGTGGTGGTTTTAACTGCTGTTGTGGTGGTTTCAACTGCTGTTGTGGTGGTTTCAGCAGCAGTGGTGGTGGTTTCAGCAGCAGTGGTGGTGGTTTCAACTGCTGTGCTGGTGGTTTCAGTAGCAGTGGTGGTGGTTTCAGCTGCTGTGGTGGTGGTTTCAGCAGCTGTGGTGGTGGTTTCAGCAGCAGTGGTGGTGGTTTCAACTGCTGTGCTGGTGGTTTCAGCAACAGTTTTGGTGGTTTCAACTGCTGTGGTGATGGTTTCAACTGCTGTTGTGGTGGTTTCAGCAGCAGTGGTGGTGGTTTCAACGGCTGTGCTGGTGGTTTCAGTAGCAGTGGTGGTGGTTTCAACGGCTGTGCTGGTGGTTTCAGAAGCAGTGGTTGTGGTTTCAACTGCTGTGTTGGTGGTTTCAGGAGCTGTAGTGGTGGTTTCAGCAGCAGTGGTGGTGGTTTCAACTGCTGTGCTGGTGGTTTCAGGAGCAGTTGTTGTGGTTTCAACTGCTGTGGTGGTGGTTTCGACTGCTGTGCTGGTGGTTTCAGGAGCAGTGGATGTGGGTTCAACTGCTGTGGTGGTGGTTTCAGCAGCAGTGATTGTGGTTTCAACTGCTGTGCTGGTGGTTTCAGCAACAATGGTGGTGGTTTCAACTGCTGTGGTGATGGTTTCAACTGCTGTGCTGGTGGTTTCAGTAGCAGTGGTGGTGGTTTCAACGGCTGTGCTGGTGGTTTCAGTAGCAGTGGTGGTGGTTTCAACGGCTGTGCTGGTGGTTTCAGAAGCAGTGGTTGTGGTTTCAACTGCTGTGTTGGTGGTTTCAGGAGCTGTAGTGGTGGTTTCAGCAGCAGTGGTGGTGGTTTCAACTGCTGTGCTGGTGGTTTCAGGAGCAGTTGTTGTGGTTTCAACTGCTGTGGTGGTGGTTTCGACTGCTGTGCTGGTGGTTTCAGGAGCAGTGGATGTGGGTTCAACTGCTGTGGTGGTGGTTTCAGCAGCAGTGATTGTGGTTTCAACTGCTGTTGTGGTGGTTTCAGCAGCAGTGGTGGTGGTTTCAGCAGCAATGGTGGTGGTTTCATCAGCAGTGGTTGTGGTTTCAGCTGCTGTGGTGGTGGTGACAATAGTTGTGGTGTCTGTTTCAATAGCAGTGGTGGTGGTGTCAGTAGTTGTGTCTGTTTCAATAGAAGTGGTGGTGGTGTCAATAGTGGAGGTGTCTATTTCAATAGCAGTGGTGGTGGTGTCTGTTTTATTAGCAGTGGTTGTGGTGTCAATAGTTGTGGTGTGTGTTTCAATAGCAGTGGTGGTGGTGTCAATAGTGGTGGTGTCTGTTTTAATAGCAATGGTGATGGTGTCAATAGTGGTGGTGTCTGTTTCAATAGCAGTGGTGGTGGTGTCAATAGTGGTGGTGTCTGTTTCAATAGCAGTGGTGGTGGTGTCAATAGTGGTGGTGTCTCTTTCAATAGCAGTGGTGGTGGTGTCAATGGTGGTGGTGTCTGTTTCAATAGCAGTGGTGGTCGTGTCAATAGTGGTGGTGTCTGTTTCAATAGCAGTGGTGGTGGTGTCAATAGTGGTGGTGTCTGTTTCAATAGCAGTGGTGGTGTCTGTTTCAATAGCAATGGTGGTGGTGTCAACAGTGATGGTGTCTGTTTTAATAGCAGTGGTGGTGTCTGTTTCAATAGCAGTGGTGGTGGTGGTGTCAATAGTGGTGGTGTCTGTTTTAATAGCAGTGGTGGTGGTGGTGTCAATAGTTGTGGTGTCTGTTTCAATAGCAGTGGTGGTGGTGTCAATAGTGGTGGTGTCTGTTTCAATAGCAGTGGTGGTGGTGGTGGTGTCAATAGTTGTGGTGTCTGTTTCAATAGCAGTGGTGGTGGTGGTGTCAATAGTGGTGGTAACTGTTTCAATAGCAGTGGTGGTGGTGGTGTCAATAGTGGTGGTGTCTGTTTCAGTTACAGTGGTGGTGGTGTCAATAGTGGTGGTTTCTGTTTCAATAGCAGTGGTGGTGTCTGTTTCAATAGCAGTGGTGGTGGTGTCAATAGTGGTGGTTTCTGTTTCAATAGCAGTGGTGGTGTCTGTTTCAATAGCAGTGGTGGTGGTGTCAATAGTGGTGGTTTCTGTTTCAATAGCAGTGGTGGTGGTGTCGACTGCAGTGGTGGTGTCATTAGGAGTGGTGGTGTCACTAGGAGTGGTGTTGTTTTCAGTAGGAGTGGTGTTGTCAGTAGGAGTGGTGGTGGTGTCAGTAGGAGTGGTGGTGGTGTCACTTGGTGTAAGGGTGGTGTCAGTGTCGGTAATGAAACTGCTGGTGATCGGAGCAGATGTAGAGCTGGTGATGTCGTTTATACCCCGAACCAGGCCGATATTCAGGGTGTTCAGTTCAGACTGTTTCTGCTGAGTCTCCCAGTCCTGAACTACTGTAGAGTCCTGAAACAGCTTCAGATCTGCAATGTTCACCCCCATCAGATCCTGCACTTCACTCACACTCAGGTTCTGGAACACAAACACTTTCGGCTCAAAACTCCCATATCAGGAGATTTTATTTCCGATTCAATTTTAGTAAAAAAAAAATTTCATACCATGATAACATCAGTGTTCAGACTGAGGAAGGTGCTGATGTCCATGCTGATGTTCTGAGTAGAGAGAGCTCTTATATCTTCCAGTGGAGCTCCACCTATACACACACATAAACCAGTAACATGATTAACCCTAAAAGGTAGGGTTAGGGTTAGGGTTAGAAGAAGGGTTACATTCAACAGACAATCATTTACATTCAGCTTAGAGTTCAGTTGCAATTAAGATACATTAAGTGTTATTAAGGGTTTTAGCCACATCTGGGCTCAGTATTGGCTCAGCTATTGAAAGTCTTGGTCTTGACACAAACTCACCTCTAATGGCCTAGAGTACAACACTAGTAAAGGTATATCACTATGTGTGTGTGTTTATAGATGTGTGTGTTACCCAGGTAAGTTCTCATGAGTAGGTAGAATGCTATGGGGTTGCTGCGCTTGCTGCTGTATGAGGATTTGGCGACGTTGTACAGAGCTGATTTCTGAGCAATAGAGCATGAGGATATACTCAAAGGATCTGCGGTTCTGCACAAAGACAAACAAACACTGCATGAGTTCTCCACCTAAACAACATGGACTAGACCACACTCCGTATACAGCGTACTGGCATACCCAGCTAAATCCTGTGCTTTTGGTATGTATATCTGCAGGTGTCTTTAAGTGAGTGCATGCTTGTGTACTTACTCCAGACTAGCAGCAGCGATGTTCTCGAGGACACTGACGTCCAAAGAACAGACATTGGGTCCAATTGCATTTAGTTCAGTGGTTCCCAGAGTGTTTCCCTCCACACTGAGATACTTCATAATCACTGCTTTACTCTACAACACACACACATTCACAGATGATGCAAACAGAGTGTATGAGAAACACACATTTCAGATACTTCCTCCATGCTACTAGCACCACCTTGTGTTTTTTGTGAAGTCAGTCAGCAAATATCGTCAGCTGATATTATTGGTTATATTTTAGTCCACAGTAAAATACTTAAATTGCAGTACTTCACATAAACATTCTTAGACACATTACCTGCTCTGAAGTCCACTCTCCATTATATGCGTCCATCAAAAAGGACAGTGTGTCAGTTGTGGTGATGCTCCACTTGTTGATGTCACTAATATTGGCTACACGGGATGTGGAGCCCAGTAGCTGTACTACTCTCTCTGGAAGGCCGGATGGGTACAGCTAAAAACACACAAACAGTTCAAACTCCTGATAAAACAATGTGGACATCATCTACAATACCAGGAGATGTTCCAGTAACACACAAATACTCACTGACCTGGTTCAGTTTGTCCAGAATGACCATCTGCATGCTGGTGTCCACCACTTTGTCAGTGACAGCTGCCAGGTTATCACTCAGGACTGTGATGTCCAGACACAAGTCAAACTGGGTGGAGTCGTAGTCATAAGGAAATAATTCATCCATGATCGTCACGGATGTGATGTTGCCAACAGTACAGTCTGATGAACACACACATGCATGCATTACACACACCCATACACTATGTTCACAAGCCCATTCACAACATAGTTACACAGGTGTTTCTGGATACCTGCAGAACGTCTGTATCTGGCCATTGTGAATGCTCTGATCAATCTCCTCAACTTCCACTTTGGGATTTTCGTCTTCTTCAGGAATGGCAAGAATGTCTTGAGATACGTTTTCCTTACAGCCTAAAACAACACACAAGTTCATTTATAACAGTAAAACAGCAACAATAGAAAACAAGAAAAGAGAATGAAGGAAACTTACAAAACTAATTTTTTCCCAGACGTTTTGTTTGAAGTAGAGGGGTAGGGTTCCCAGCTTCTGCAGAGTCGTTAGATTCCATGCTGTGGGGTAACTGAGGAGAAAACATGTTATGTTATTTTGTGATTCTCTGCCTGGTTAATGCATCATCTCTGTTAAAACCCAAAATTTGCATCTTAATGTTCTTAATCTTAATGACTATCCTTTATCTATTAAAGAAATCATTACTATAAAGGTGAAAAGCATGCTCATGTTTTTTGCAGATGTCCACTTTTTAAGGATCTACAAGACCTAACCAAATTGAAAGGCAGAGGTTTCAGATTCTGTACAGACAATTAAGATAAAAAAAATCAATTAAATACACAGAGCATAGAAACACAAGAAGATGTCACTTCTGGCTACTATGAGTATATAGTGTTGCTCTATGGTCTGTTTAACAATAAATGCCAAACTGCATTTATTGACTGTTGCTGCCTTTTCATGTATGAACTTTTGCCTTTTGTTTTTACCCTGTGTTTTTGACAGCCTGTGCTTTTTGGGCTGCTCTTTGGCCACAGATCTTTTACTTTGCCTTCTTGACTACATCTTTATAATGCAATGCAATTCTTTCAAGAAACACAGATAATTTGCATTAATGATTTAATGAATTAATTCTTGTTGTTCTGTTTTGTTTAGTATCCTATCTAATAATACAGTAACATTTCACTTCCTGCTGAATGTTACCGGTAACCCCTTTAAAACAAAATGTCTGCTGACATTAAAAATTGTTTTTTTTTTTGCAGCAATATACCACAAGTACATTTTGTTTAACATCCTTCTCACCCATACTGAGTATTTCCAGAGAACAGCAGTGCCTGTACAGTGGTGATCTGAGAGTCAGAAAGGTCTCCACAGTTCTTCAGTTTCTCCAGGATGAGTGGGTCAGAGTTCTGGATGTAGGAGGAGTTTAGTGTGCAGACCATATTACCCAGAACCTCCACCTGATCCTTAGTCAGACTCGTACCAGATATACCCTACAGGAACACAGACCATGGATGTGTGTGAGGCTGAGTGAAAGAGTGGGAGTTAGTGTGTAGAGTGTGTTTTACTAGGTATCAGTGTGTGTGTCAAGTCAAGTCAAGTCAGATTTATTTGTATAGTGCTTTTTACAACTGTTGTCGTCACAAAGCAGCTTTACATAATTATTAATTAATAAAGAACAGAGACAGAGAAGAAAGAAGAAATAACATGAAGCGTCAAAGACCCCCGTGAGCAAGCCAATGGCGACAGTGGCAAGGAAAAACTCCCTCAGAGCTGGAGGAAGAAACCTTGGGAGGAACCAAGACTCACAAGGGGGACCCATCCTCCTCTGGCCAGACTGTTTTAAACATTAATGATAAAAATTACCAAACCAGGTACAACAGAAAGTTAATAGTTGTGATATTAATAGTGTCAGACAGGCACGAGTCCATCTAGGTTTCAGCACGGCCACCAAACAGGCAGCAGCGGCTGGCGGGTGAGCCATGGGTGGTGGCGTGTGTGTTTGTGTGTGTGTGTGTGTTTGTGTGTTTGTGTGTGTGTGTGTGAGTCTTTATTTAGGATAGTTTTTTGGATGCATATCAGTGAGAGTGAATATGTAAGTGTGTTACCAGGCAGTTCTGAGCGTTCCTGAACAAGATGGACTGTCTGTTGAGAACGCTGGAGAGAACCGAGAAATCTGCTCCACCCAGAGCACTGAAGTATGACCTGCAGTCCTTCTGCACCTTCTCATAGCTGCAACACACACACACACACACATGCTTAACACTTTAAAGAGGGAATTAGAGGGAGTCATTCATATTGTTTTTATGGAAATGTGTGTGTGTGTGTGTGTGTGTGTGTGTGTGTGTGTGTGTGTGTGTGTGTGTGTTTTAGTTACACACCTGTAGTAGAGGAGCATTTCAGAAGGTACATCAGTGAAGCTCAGAGTTGAGTCGTCTTTCACATAGTTGTACATGCAGGTCAGCTGTAACACAGAACACCAACCATTACACCAGAGTTACATCAGCTTTACTCTTTCATTTCATTTAATAATAATAATAATAATAATAATAATATATCTATGGAATAATTTATAATAATATACAATAATAATCTATAATAATCTATAATAATCTATAGAAAATCATTAATAAGTATATTAGTAGATAATCTGCTGATGGAGTAAAGTGTAGCATCTGCCCAGACACTAATCAATTATCACACTAATTAACATCAGCTGAGCATTAGAGTGTGTACCTGAGACTCCTTCAGGATGAGCTTGTTCCTGTCTGCCCGTGGTCTACAGGCTTTTACCAGCTGAGTGACTTTCTGCAGTGTTAGAGATTTAACCGAGCTGCATGTGAATCCCTGCAGCACTGACTCTGACAGCCTGCAGGGGGAGACACATCAGTAATTTTTAGTCATTCACTTATAAAGATCCAGTTCTGGAGAGCAGAGTTTGGTGTAGCTTGTTTGAAAACTAGCCAGGGTCAGTGTTAGTCAGAGCTGAGTTAGTCAGAGTTAGTCAAGATAGTCCAAATCATTTAGTCAGAGAAATGTAAATTGTAGGAATTTTATCACGGTGAAAAATGTTGTTGTGATTAATATTATCTGAGAACTCACTCTTCTGTATCCCCTGTGGCTCGAGAAACTGCTCCAAACAGCACACCAGCCTGGTAAATAAAAACACACACAAACAAAGCAAATCTAATCAGTCAGAGAGCCGCATGACCAGGTTCAGTCAGGGACAGTCAGGGACAGACTTGTGGTTTCTACAGGTTAGTAGTTGGACTGAATGGGGAGGTGAGTCATCTGTTACCTGTGTCTGAGTCCAGCTCTTCTTATTGATCAGCGAAACATCAACAGATGTCAGGTTCGTCAGTAGAACAGGTGGGACATATGCTGCCAGCTTATCTGGAACGTTCTCCACCACTTTGGTCTTGTCCACAGAGACAATCTAGAACAAAGAGTAGAGGAAGAACCTCTGATGTTGCTCTGCTGTGTTCATTTGTTTTACAGTGAAATCTGGTGTAATATGGGATTATCTATGTACCTGGTTCTGGTGTGTGTGTGTGTGTGTGTGTGATTACCTTCTGAACATATGAATGTTGTACAATCACTGGTGCTGTCAGAATGTTGTTGATGAATGTTGGATTCTGGGATACAGTCAGAAGCTGAGAGGCTGGGATGCGGTTGATGGTTGCAGAAGAAACACCGCTGACGAGTGTGCCCAGAGTCCCCAGAGAAGAGGCACTGTTGATCTGTCAATCATCCAATGAGACAATAGATTTGGTAATGATGTAAATTACCTAGTAGGAAGCATGTTAACCTGCTGTCAAAGGTCTTTATTGGCCCACAGAGCAGCATCAGTTGATACAGCCAATTACAGCATCAGTTGATACAGCCAATTACTGAAGCAGCAAAAAATAATCTGAAGACCAGCAGGTTTGTGCAAAAGTTTGATGCACATTTCTGTAGTAATGTAGAACAAATGTAGCAGAGGTCCCCTGGTTAGATCAGTTATAACTTATCCAGGTAATCTGTGTGCTGTGTTCACTCACATTGAAGCCTGCAGTAGTGATGCTCTGGATGAGGGCATTGGCCAGACCTTCGTTCCAGCCTTTAATGGTACTAGGGATAGGCAAAGTGCTGTTAATGAGAGTGGTGATGGTGTCACTAGCAGTAATGGTTATATCAGAAGGATATCTAAATACATTTTGGGGTACAAAACTTACCCATTTTTTAAACATGGTTTTGTCAATGTACCTGGGGGGAAAAAGAACATAAATAAAAATAAAAACAGTGTGTTTGAGTCAGAGCAGCATCAGCAGCTTTACAAGATGATGAACCACTCTTACCATTGAGTTGGGTTGAATTGCACTGAAAGAAAATCAACAATGTTAGTTCTACAGGTTGTGGATCTGCTCAACTAATTGGTTTTAGGCTGTGTTGGTAAAATTTTACTTTATATAATTTTATTTGTAGAAGTATTATTTCAATACATGTGAAAATGTCCTGTATGCTGTAGGGTAATATTTGTGGGGAAGGTACTGGGTAAGGTACACACCCTTCAAACATCAGATTAACTGGATTTCACACAACACAGATTTTAATTTCTTCTGCAAACCAATGTGCTCTTACATTACGGCACCAGGACCACTCTGTCCTCCACAGCATGATGCTGCACCACCACCACCTCCATACTTCATTCAGTCCCCACTGAGGAAAATCACTGGAATTTAACTAGCTGGCCACTCTGTAGTCAACCTGACCAGTGATTACTAAATCTCAGACTGAAAGTGAAGGTTTTCCATATTATGCTAGATTTAGTTCTTGTACACAAAAGGGTTAATTGGTCAGATTTTCAGGACACATTCCGAAACACAGAGAGATGCTCTTACCTGGGTGCTGACCACAGCTGTCCAGCATCCTAATCAGAACAATGACATCATCATTAGATAGCTGTTTGTGATTCTACATCCTCATGTTCACATGTGTGAGAAATCTCCTGATCTGATTGGTTCTGTCTGGAACACGTTTACTGCAGATCTTCATCTTCATTTCTGTTTGATTGATGAAGTGTTGGGATGTCTCACCTGTCCAGAGAACAGAAAGGACGAGCGCTCTGCAGCTCATGATGGTTCCTCTCATTTTGGTTTGAGTTTGTTCACCAGCTCATCGTTCACTAATCCTGAAGGAAACAGTGGAGGAGATTCAACAGAAGGAGATCAAGAAAACATCTGATCAAGCTAAAAGAGCTCTACAGCTTAGACTGAGCTTTAGTCCAGCACAGATAGTAAAACATGATGTTTTCCACTGGGAAGATCGTTATCCAACCAGTCATTTAGTCTAATAGTCTAATGGTAAACAAATTGTTTTATTGCTTTTACTTTTAAAATGTACTTTATGCCCTGATCTGTGACCAAAATGGCTCCTTATTTCCATTTTAGAGCACTATTGAGTGTCAGTTATATTTCTTAATCGTTTCTGAATCATAAAGTGGAATTCAAATGTGTGATTTTGATGGCACTACAATCTCCCACAATGCACAGATCACAACATGAGCTGAATGTGGTCCAGAATGCATTGTTTATATAATAATGAGAATAAATATTATTATTAATAATGAATATAATAATTAATAATGCATGCATGTATCTATACATGTTACCTTAAGGAACACAATGCTTGTTTTGACTTGTTTATTCATCAATTCTATAGAAATTAGTGTATGTAGTAGTGAGTAGAGAGGAGCTCCTGGTTATCTGTGAAGAACATAGGGTCAATAAAATATATTTATACAGGTTTATAGTGGTTTAGTCTTTAAAATAAACAAAAGAAACATGTGCTAATTTCCTCACAATTTAGAGAATTATATCCAGTGTAGTTCTATATTAATCCATATTTGTATATTAAAGGAATTCAGGTTTGACTTCAGATGTTTTGTAAGTGTGAGAGGTTACATGCCTCTCATATTTCACATTAAACCAGTTCAATGCTGGATTGACAGCAGGCTCACCCCATAATTATCACAAATGTCACAAACACAACCCTTCTAAATTCCATTACCTTAGCAATTACAGTCTAGATGACAGCTAAATTCATGCATTGATGTGGTCGAACCTGCAGTCACCTTTTACATCAGTGCTATCAATCAACATAGCTAACATTAGTCAGAAATTTACATATACTGCTTGAATGTTGTGACAGAAGTGACATCATACATCTTAAATAGACACAAACAAGAATGTGGTCACAAGATTTTATTTTTGTATGGAAGGAAACTCATCCCCCTCATCTTTCATAAGAGGAAAAGGTTTAGATGGTCTGGAACAACCTAAAAACCATCAAGACACAGGCCTGCCATGAGCTGGAAGATGCTGGAACACCAGCATCATTGTCTACAGTCAAACCAGTTTTACATGATCATAGACGGAGAGACCAAGAAATTTACTCCGCCTCCAAAAATCAACACCTTCAAGATGGACTACAGTGAAGGAGTACCTCAGACTTCTTCGGCACTAACCTCAAACCATCAGCTAGACTTTTGAAACTTGGACATAGTTGGGTGTTCCAACATGACAGTGACCCTAAACTCAGAAGTGGTGTGGAATGGATAAAACAGGCTAGCATTAAACTTTTGGAATGGCCTTCTCAAAGTCCTGACCTCAACTCTATTAAGAAATATGTGGACTGTGCTTTGTCCAGAAAACCAACATTTATTCTTTACCAGTTCTGCCAAGAAGAGTCAGATATCCAACCAGAATCCTGGCAGAAGTTCCCAAAATCCAATTTTCTATAATTGATCAAATATTAGATGTGTTGTTTGTATATTTTTGACACTGTGTATGTTTTAAGAACCCACTCAAAATTCAATTAGATTTATTAAATTTACTTATCCTAATCAACTTGCGATCAAATTCTTGTTTGTTTCTATGATAGATGTTTGGTGTCACTCATTCTGCCCCAGAAAAACAAAAAAACACTGAAAGTCAAATATTGCTATGACATTATGAGTGTCTGTAAACTTTCCTTCATAATATTTTTAATAATAATGAAGTTATTTAAATATCAAAGAAAAATATCGGATTCTCTCAAAACATTTCATTAACACAGTCCCAGTTTCCTATCAGTATTATTTCACCCCAGTATCTAAACACTTTAAAAACACACACCTACAGGTTCAGCTCTGCTCCACTCACTGGTTCCAGTATAGAGACACTGTGTTTATAAATTGGGAGCACCTCAAATATATTACATATACAGAGTGTGTGTAGAGTTTGAAGATGCAGTGCTTACCTGTGTGAAGGTACAGGTGTGTGTGATGCAGGCTGTGGATCTGATGCTGTAGTATGTGCAGGGAGGGGCTGGGCAGGGCTGCAGTGGGACAGTATCAGTCAGTCCGCCCTGCTGGATCTCCTCACCCTCTTTCCTATCAGTACTCACTCAACAGCACCGCCCACTTTGACTTTTACAGCTGTTTTACAATCCCAGAAGATTCTCACTGCTACTGCTGCAGCTCTGATTTCTGTACACATTTAAAGTCATTTCAATCTGAACTGAATTATAGTATACAATATCAATATTTATTATTTGTGGGGTCACATTTAAATTGTTTTAAATACTGAATTTATTTCCCATTTAAACAATATGAATAAATAAAAACTGACTGAATGTTTAGGTTAACATGCTATCTATCTATCTATCTATCTATCTATATCTATCTATATATATATATATATATATATATATATATATATATATATATATATATATATATATATATATATATAATTTACATAAAATAGTAATACATTTGCTTAAATCTAATAGTATTTTTACTGAGAACCCCAAATCTATTCAACCATGGTCAATTCGGCTCTTAAATCTTATGAATATATGAATTTTATAACAAACTCTAAATCTGCATATTGTAAAACAAAATTACAAATGTGTCTCCAGAGCTCAGAAAAGGCTACAGGTGAGGGGATAGTGTGTCTACCCCAGATCATGAGCTGAAAAAACTTCTAAAACTAAAACTGAAAATAACAAAATTAAAAAATCAATGAAAAGTGAGAGGAATGAAGATCTCAGGCCATTATCTCTAATACGTCACTCCAGACCTGCTCAGGAGCTCAGTTCTGTCAACCAGGTGTGATTCTGACACTTGAGTTATGTGTTTTTCCACTGTCTGTTCGTCTGTGTCTGTGATGGATACAAAAATAATTGTGAACAGATGCTGATATCTGAAATTGTTGATGTAAATATCCTTAGCTGAAGATACCTAAACACTTCTAAAGTGTAGAAATTGGGACTGAACCCATCTAGATCAGCTTTACAGAGCAGTAGAACATTAATTACTTCTAATTGCAGGTCAATGAACAAATTGCTGATATTTCAGCAGATATTTAACCCTCTGCTCCACAGGAGCTCAGTAAATATTATATATATATATATATATATATATATATATATATATATATATATATATATAGTTTTGAAATATCTGTCTAACCTAAACATCCATAGTATGTCAAAAATTTAAGCCAGAGGCTGTAGATCAGGTAAAACCTGTCTTAATTAGGGTGTTTTCCTCTGTCATGCCATTGTGTTCCACAGTCCCGATACAGCCCTGTAATAACGTAGGTAATTTATGGCAGTAACATTTTTTTAAAAAATGAACACGTAATTTAAGTTCATGAGCAGTGATGATCCATACGCCAACAACTACATTCCACTGATGTATTACATGAATCTTTGCTCTCACACTTGACATGCAGATGAATAGTCCTTTATATTAAGATTATACTTCTAAAAGAAAAGGTTCTTCTTCTGTTGTCTGGGTTCTTCACATTAGTAGAAAACCTTAGAAAGTTCTATACATATTTTTATTATTGTTATGAATTGTTTCAAGTGTACAGTATGTTGACATTATTTTAGCCCATATGTACTGAAGTTATAAAGCAATGGTTCCACCCCAGCTAGTATACCCATGTGGGGTCAGCAGAAAGTTTTCTTCTCTGGTTCCACATTGTCCCCAAATATGTATCAGAGATGGGCCTCATCTGGGTAGTACACTATACATGGGGTCTAGATGGGATCCACGTGAGATTAGGGTAATAGGTTGAGCTTTAACAATGGAGCACATTTGGGAAGCCCAACTGAGTACCTAACAATATTTGTACAAACCCATTCAGAGCCCATGCCTACCTGCAACCCACCTAGCCCATGTTCCACCCATGTGAGCTCTATATAGGCATTTTACTCTCCTTATTCAACTAAGCCATTGTTGTGGTGTATTCATGACAGAAGAAACGCTAAAATGTGCAGCATTTGACAACCATCGTTATAGTGGCCTGAGCAGGTAAAGAGCTGAACTTTTCAAATTTTCAAAAGCAAGGTTGGTGAAATCAGAGAGGATGGTTACAATGGAAGTGGATTGGTCCAATTCAACCATGTTGCAATCAACTTGCTAAAAATTGAGCAAACCAGTGGAACCAGTGGAAACCCCCTGAGGCAATAAGAGGAACTAAGCACTCAATAGGGGAATTAATCTTCCCTTGTCTTTCAACTCCTTGAAAGGATGTGACCCCACCACAGAGTGTTTTGGATATGAAAGCACAGGTAAGGGGTACATGAATGTAAGACAGAGAGGACCTTCCTTAGATCTTCCTTAGTCTTTTAGGGAAAAGCTCTGGAAGGTAGCAATTGTGTATGTCAGTTCCTAAAAAAATGATGTCAGACAGAATTATCTGGATAAAGCAGTTTGACATGGAGTGACATTTGTAAAGTACTGCTGCTTAGTTATGAGTGTGGATGTGAGGGGTTGAGAGTGTTCTCCCTCAACTCATCTGCTAAATTTAAATGAGCAATGCAACTAACCCTAAGTACCTATATTGTTCCAAGGCTGTCAAGGTGGCTGCCCACCGCTCCATGTGTGTATCCACTAGTGTCTGTGTTTGTTCACCATCATGGTTGGGTTAAATTTAGAAGCTGAATTCTATTGATGAGTGATGGATGTATAGTGTGTTTCTAATTCAGCTTTGACAAATCTGTTCAGGCAGACTATAAAGAAATGGCATCTGCTGCAAAGTAAGAAGTAGCAAAGGCCCTGGGGTTGGTGGGTGGAGAAAAGTCACAGAGACAAAAGAGGCAGAGTAAAAATGTGGAGTGTGCAGGAGGGGCTAAACATCTATCCGGAATATCTGGGGATTCCACTCCCCTCCTCAGGAGGTCACTCTCGCTTCAGCACTGACGTCATGCTCACACATGTTGCACCTTGATTAATTGCTTTAACATTTAAAATGTGGTTTGCATGTCAGTCTTTGCGCAGTCTTGTTAGTGGTGTTTCCACCTCAACTATCTCAGCGGTGATGTTCTGGTAATGCTGACCCATCCCTCACAACGTTGGACTGGTTTTGGGATTCTGTTTGATGACATTTTGGACTCAATTATTTCAATCTATTCTTGTCTGCTCTTAACCTGTATCAAATCACCAGCATTTAGAGAATAATAATATCATGTCATTGGCCCTTACAGCCTCCAACGCAGTTCTTTGCCCTTTAACCAGGCAAAAAATTTTAGATGTTCTATGAGATGTGAACCTTTACCAACTCATAGAACTAATAGTCATTGGACATATTGGACACACACCCTTTCTCTCACACCTGTAGGAGCAATTTAGCACAGCCATTTCACTCACTTTGTGTGTTTTAAAGAGGTGGAAGGAAATTGCAGTGTTCCCATTATACCTTTAACTTTGATTGATTATTTCATTTTTTAGTTGTTTTATTATATACCTTTTTATTTGTTTATTAATTATCATTCATATTATTCTTTTTAATATTTTATTTTAGTAAGTTAGTTTAGTTAGTTAGTAATTTTACTGTAAATTATTGGTTACATTAAACATTTCAATGTACGTTTGAGTGAAAATAAAAATGTAAAAATACTTTTTGATGGGCTGATTTGTATTAATTAAAGGAGAAACAGACCACCACATCTCTTTGGGGCACCAGCTTATTATATGTACATGTGCATATGTGTCAGAACCCATATTCAGCTGGTTATGCTGTAGTGTAGTGTTATAAGGACGGTTTCATTGTGTTGATGAAGCTGGAGGACTGAGTGAAGTGAATCACCACTGCAGGCGTTTAAAATCGAGATGCTTCTGAGTTGACTGTAGAAGTGTAGTTGTGTAGTAAGGATGTGTCCAGACAGAGATGTATAACTATTTAAACCATTTAACTATTTAATAATGTAGATCCATACAGTTCTAGGGTTGTTAATGTTCTTGCGATTGATGCCAAAGTGGCAGGATTTTCTAAGCTTATTTTTTTTCCTTAAAACAAACTAGAGTGAAAATAGTGAACAACCAGACTAGAGGAGTTCCACTCTGTGTGGAAGGACAGCCTTAGTCAGTATAGAAAGGCACTCATTAAAGCTTGCTCAGCGGATTTGGCCTTGCTGATCCAGAAAAACTAAAACAATCCCAGAGTTCTTTTTACTGAGATCTCTAAACTTACTAAAAGCCAGGCAGATACTCAACCCCAGATCCCAGCCACTTTAAACATGTTTTTATTTTAATAATAAATTAGAAAATATTACAACAAATCCAACCTTGCTTATTGCTGGTTTAGTTGATTTATGTTTTGAGTACTTACAACACAAGTTGTAGAACAAAGGCTGGATGCCTTCTACCCACTTCCACAGCCAGAACTAGAACAAATTATTTCCTCAGCAAATTCTACAACCTGTCCACTCGACCCAATTCCCTCTAAAATACTAAAATAACTTCTCCCAATTATAATCAGACCTCTTTTAACAATAGTACATTTGTCGCATAGCTTAGGGCATGTACCAAAAACCCTCAAATTGGCAGTCATGAAACCTTCAATCTAGAACCCAAATCTTAGTGTATTGTTTAATTACAGACCCATCTCCAACCTCACATTTATATCCAATATATTGGAAAAAGCTGTGGCCCAACAACTCAACAACTCACTTATACCTGAGTAAAAATGACAAGTATGAGAAATTCAATCTGGATTCAGACCCAATCACAGCACAGAGACAGTCCTTCAGACCCAATCACAGCACGGAGACAGCCCTTCAGACCCAATCACAGCACAGAGACAGCCCTTCAGACCCAATCACAGCACAGAGACAGCTCCAATCAGACCCAATCACAGCATGGAGACAGCCCTTCAGACCCAATCACAGCACAGAGACAGCCATTCAGACCCAATCACAGCCCGGAGACAGCCCTTCAGACCCAATCACAGCACGGAGACAGCCCTTCAGACCCAATCACAGCACAGAGACAGTCCTTTAGACCCAATCACAGCACAGAGACAGCCCTTCAGACCCAATCACAGCACAGAGACAGCCCTTCAGACCCAATCACATTACAGAGACAGCTCTTCAGACCCAATCACAGCACAGAGACAGCCCTTTAGACCCAATCACAGCCCAGAGACAGCCCTTCAGACCCAATCACAGCACAGAGACAGCCCTTTAGACCCAATCACAGCACAGAGACAGCCCTTCAGACCCAATCACAGCACAGAGACAGCCCTTCAGATCCAATCACAGCACAGAGACAGCCCTTCAGACCCAATCACAGCACAGAGACAGCCCTTCAGACCCAATCACAGCCCAGAGACAGCCCTTCAGACCCAATCACAGCCCAGAGACAGCCCTTCAGACCCAATCACAGCACAAAAACAGCCCTTCAGACCCAATCACAGCACAAAAACTGTAATGCACTACTGTCAGGTTGTTCCAGCAGGAACCTCAATAAACTTCAGCTGGTTCAGAACACTGCAGCCAGGGTTCTTACTAAACCTAGAACATCTGACCATATCAGTCCAGTTCTGTCAGCACTGCACTGCTCCCAGTTCAGTTCAGCACTGATTATAAAATTCCTCTATTAACATATAAAGCCCTACATGGCCTCGCTCCTGAGTACCTGCCAGATCTTATTACATATTATGAACCATCAAGACTACTTAGATCTCAGGGGGCTGGACTCTTAAAGGTTGCAGCTAAAGGGGTTCACGGATACAGGGAATTGTAGTACACTGAGATGCTGGATCTGTCGTCTCACTGCTTGCATGCGATCATTCAGGTTTGTGGACGGTGGAGCAGATGGATGCTAGTGTTTCAGAGTGTCCGCATGACTGTGAGATCTAATATCATGTATCATTAAAATAAATGATGTCCATATCCTGCTCATCACTCCCCCCCCCCCCCCTCAAGCTCCTGGCTAAACAGGTTCCTCATGAGGAGCAAAAAAATGCTGTCCATCAGCTTTAATTTCACCCCTATCAAATAGCCTGTTTCACATTCACTCACTTTCTTACTCTTTTTATACAAATTCTGTACTTGCACACTATGACAGAGGGGTAGGCAATTAAAACTGACAAGCTAGAACACGCCCAGTATTTTAGGGCAGAGACTCAGATTGTTTCATGTCATTATGTTGCAATTCCTGATTATGAAATTCACACTGAAACTACATAAAAAAGTTGACAGAGTAAAAAAGTAACATAACATTAAAAATGTTTAATCTTATTAAATATAATAACTAATAAGTAGTGATTTCTTATTAATTAGTGAAGGTTAAAATTGGATAAAAAAACATCTGCTAAACTCTCAATTTATGAATAAATAAAACCAATTAATTAAATAGATGCAGTGGTAGGGGCAGTGGTGGCTCAGCGGTTAGAGTGCCGGGATATCGATAACAGGGTTGTGGGTTCGATTCCCGGGCTCGGCAAGCTGCCACTGTTGGGCCCTTGAGCAAGGCCCTTTACCCTCTCTGCAAGGCCCTTTACCCTCCCCGGGCGCTGGAGTTGGCTGCCCACCGCTCTGGGTGTGTGTGTACTCACTGCCCCTAACATATGTGTGTGTGTGAGTGTGTGTCACTACCAGATGGGTTAAATGCGGAGGACCCATTTCGCTGTACAGTCCACACTGTACAGTGACAATTACGTGCACCTTAGATGGAATTTCACTGACTTGCACCTGTCACCTGTACAGGAATGTAGCTAAACACATATCCCTCCAGGCCCGCAGAACTGAGAGTAAAGCAATATTCTGGTAAAGAAACTCTAATTTAAACTAGTTTACTAGTTGTTTCCTCTAATTACCCCAAATGAAGACAATCTCATGTTAGCTGCTTCTTTAGATTTACAACGAAGCAACAAGGCTCATATAGCTATGAAGTCCTGGAAGCTTATACCCCACCAATTAGCATGGTGCTAGCTGCATGATATTGTTGTTGTTGTTTTTTAGCCCAGGTCCACACCAAGGGCGCAACACCACCCCCCTTTTCAGGGACAGGGACTGTTGCAGGTCATGGCAAGTCATGGCATGGTATATCCTAGTCATGCAGGACCAGAGCCTACATCCCTCACAACACCAACAAACAGACAAACTAAAATTATTTTTTGTTGCTTTCTACCCAACCCCAATCAGCTGGCAACTGTTTTATTTGATTTTGTTTTTTGATTTGACCTTTAATATTTTGGTCTTGTTTTTTTTACGATTCTTTTATTTATCTGAACATTTATTTTAGCTACTGCTTAACTACTGTTTGTTTTGTTTATTGTATACTTTTACTATTGTATTTATTATTTTATTATTATGTTTTTGCTCTTTGCAAAAATTATCTATGTTTTTCTATGTCTTTTTTATAGTTATACCTTTTTTGACTAATATGATTTATTCATATTTGTTTTACATCACATAAATTCCTTCTTTTAGTTTGTTTTATCTGCATTTTAGGTATCAACTCAGCTACACTCTTAAAAAGGGTCACCCTGAATGTAATCATTCAAATAAAATTTTATGAAATTGCTTTTATACCAATCCATACATACACCAACTCATCTATATTTACACACATGGACAAAATTGTTGGTAACCCTCAGTTAATGAAAGAAAAATCCACAATGGTCACAGAAATAACATGAATCTGACAAAAGTAATAATAAATAAAAAATCTATGAAAATGAACAAATGAAAATCCGACATTGATTTTGAACCATAACAGATTTTTTTTAAAAAATAATAAACTCATGAAACAGGCCTGGATAGAAATGATGGTACCCTTAACCTAATATTTTGTTGAACAACTTTTAAGGCAATCACTGCAATCAAACAATTCCTGTAACTGTCAATAAGACTTCTGTACCTCTCAGCAGGTATTTTGGTCCACTCCTCATGAGCAAACTGCTCCAGTTGTCTCAGGTTTGAAGGGTGCCTTTTCCAGACGGCATGTTTCTGCTCCTTCCAAAGATGCTCAATAAGATTTAGGTCATGGCTCATAGAAGGCCACTTCAGAATAGTCCAATTTTTTCCTCTTAGACATTCTTGGGTGTTTTTAGCTGTGTGTTTTGGGTCATTATCCTGTTGCAGGACCCATGACCTGCAACTGAGACCAAGCTTTCTGACACTGGGCAGCACCTTTCTCTCTAGAAACCCTTTGATAGTCTTGAAATGTCATTGTATCCTGCACAGATTCAAGACACCCTGTGCCAGATGCAGCAAAGCAGCCCCAGAACATAACAGAGCCTCCTCCATGTTTCACAGTAGGGACAGTGTTCTTTTCTTGATATGCTTCATTTTTCTGTCTGAGAACATAGAGCTAATGTGCCTTGGTAAAAAGTTTCATCTGTCCATCGGACATTCTCCCAGAAGCTTTGGAGCTTGTCAACATGTAGTTTGGCAAATTTCAGTCTGGCTTTTTTATGATTTGATTTAAACAATGGTGTCCTCCTTGGTCGTCTCCAATGAAGTCCACTTTGGCTCAAACAATGATAAATGGTGCAATTATCCAATTATCCGTCTCTTTGATTTGTCATCAATTTTCCTCCTGCGGCCACATCCATAGAGGTTGGCTACAGTCCCATGGATCTTAAATTTCTGAATAATATGTGCAGCTGTAGTCACAGGAACACCAAGCTGCTTGGAGATGGTCTTATAACCTTTATCTTTAACATGCTTGTCTATAATTTTCTTTCTAATCTCCTGAGACAACTCTTTCCTTCACTTCCTCTGGTCCATGTTGAGTGTGGTACACACCATGTGACCAAACAGCACAGTGACTAACTGTAGCCCTATATATAGACCCACTGACTGATTACAAGATTGTAGACACCATATACACCATATACACCATATACACCATAGACACCTGTGATGCTAATTAGTGGACACACCTTGATTTAACATGTCCCTTTGGTCACATTATTTTCAGGGGTACCATCATTTTTGTCCAGTCCTGTTAGAGTTTACTTTTTAAAATAATTCTGTTGAAGCATTCTGTTGACTTTCATTTGTTTTTTTTTATAGAATTTTTATTTATTATTACTTTTGTCAGATTCAAGTTATTTCTGTGACCATTGTGGTTTTTTCTTTCATTAACCGAGAGGTATCAACAGTTTTGTCCATGTGTGTACATCCACCATATTTATCTGATGCCCTCATCCAGAGCTTTTACAGGTGAAAGATGTAGTCTGCCAGGGGCAGGACGATATCTGCATTATGTGGTTGTGTGTAAAGCACTGCTGTTCTATGCTGTACCATGGCTCTGAGGAACCACATCTCATTCCAGTGTAGACAGACCTGTGAGGGGTTCTGTTCTGGTTCTGTCTACCAGATCACTGTAATTTAAAAGGAAAGACTGCAGGGCCTGAAACTCTTCCATCTACGCAAACATGGTGCTGTGCGTCACTGTGGTCTGAAATGATGCTGTGCTGCTGTCAGGCCTGGAATCTGAAAACACCAGTGTGAGTTTTTTTCTGTCATCAGTTTGATAAGTATCTGACTCACATGAACAAATTCTTTCTCTATGGTGAATCAGTGTGAGGAAGTGTCTCTTAGCCAACATCACATTCCACTGTTGCACCAATAAAGACAGTCCTTTAACCAAGAGACATTCTGCAGTGTTCAATTCACCCATTAAAAAGCCTAGTGACAATTGGTGGGCCAAAAGTGTTATTACAGACATCCATTACCAAAGAATAGCCCCACCAGTTCACCAGAAGTCCCTGTGGTTACTGAGTAATACACATTATTGTGTAATAAGCCTTGGAGTGTTAAGGTGTTAATGAAGAAATATTCATGATCTCAGAAGATCATGTTTATGATATTACTTCTCCTTCAGGTTCAGATACTCGGTCTGAATCTTCTCACCAGAAGACCACCAGTTTCCACGCATGTGTTCTTTATTTCTGAGAGAACCCAAATCCTATCTGTTTAACCACATTTGGATCCTTAAACTCCTGCAGGAAACTGTTCAGGTCCACATCTTTAGTGTTTTTTGTTACCTTTACTAGTACTCTAACAAGCCCTATTGGGATTTTAATAGACATTGTCTCCTTTTATTTTGATCAAATTGTGGATATGATAACACTTTGTGTTTGCTTGTTTGAAGTTTGTGTAAGATGTAACTTTCTTGTCCAGCACCAACATGATAATGAAGGAAGGCTGTGGAACTGCATGCCTGATGAATCATCTGTTATTAATAATAAAGAAATGTTGACAGACAGGAGCACTGTTCTGTAATGAATCTCTTATTCAGCTCTCTATTAACTTCCTTAGTTAAGGATATGATTCTAAATTGGGCCAAGATATCTTCAAGAACCATCTGAATGCTTAGTATATAATACATAATTGTTAACCACTTAACAATTCGATTCCCGGTCTATAATACATAATTGTTAACTACTTAATCTTGGGTTCTTGGGTATACTATGTGCAATATCCCACCCCCATGTGCAATTAAGAGTCTTTTACTGTAAATAATATTGTTTATTGCTTTTTTAATTCTTATCTATATTGTGTGTATATAGTGTAAATTATTTATTTATCTAAATTTTTGTAACTGAGTGTCCTGCTATCCCTTTCTGCTGTTACACTGTGAATTTCCCCACTGCGGGACTAATAAAGGACTATCTTATCTTATCTTATCTTATAAAACCTGCCACATAAGACCATGCTCAACAGTGGTTGATTTGGCGCAACAGATAACACCACCACCATTGCATTACAGCAACACCATGTGGGGGACCAGGGTTCGATTCCCGGTCTGGGTGCCTATGCTGTGCTACACCAATAAAAGTCCCTGGGCAAGACTCCTAACACTACATTGGCCCACCTCTGTAATACGAATAACCTTGTAAGTCGCTCTGGATAAGAGCGTCTGCTAAATGCCGTAAATGTAAATGTCATACACCAATATTTTATTTAAGATAGAACATAAAACTAAGATATTCATAGTGATACATTTACCCATTTTTATAAAATATATTAACATGTCCAATACGCAAAAAAATGACTACAGCCAATGGGAAAAGTTTGAGAACTGGGTGTGAGCACAGTGTTTAATTACTCACATCTTAAGAAAGCTCCACATGTGGTTTCAGTTTTACTTTTACAAACCAGAACTTTCTGGTTGTTCAGTAGATCAGTAGATCTTGCAATGGCTCTCATTACCTATAGAAAACCTGATTCTGAAACTAAAATCTAAGTACTAAACTAAAACTAGTTTGAAATAGCATTGTATTAGACAATAATTTGATTTATTTCATATGCAAATTGTATGTAAACATGGACTTTATATATATATATATATATATATATATATATATATATATACAATAATGACAATAATATGTTCTATAATAAACTCCACTATGTGGAACATTGTAAATATGTGTACTATATGACACCACTATATGTAGATCGAACACTTATTTAACCAAGAAGAATATGTCTTTTATAGAAGAGTTTTGGCAAAGAGAGGCAGCTGCACATACCAACAAAAATATAAATATGACACACAGCATACCAAAAGAAATGATCTTTGCCACATTTCCCCTGCAGTGCAGGATCTGTACAGCAGAGGGCATTACTTCCCTCTGCATCCCTATTCACAGAGCAAAGAAAAAAAGCCTCTACTGTATGTATGTATGTATTCTGTGGTTCATTTTGGAATAAGCTGTGCCTCTGTCCACTTGAATTTACATGAATGTCATTAAGCAGTCCTGTATATCACTGTTTTGATTTCATCCGTTTTCAGGGCTATTTAAATTTTTTGTGTATTTCCCAATTATATTCCCAGTTTAAATCAGTTCCAGTCCTACACTAGTATCTGATATGCTTTAATTAGTCTTTGTGGTTAATCCAGCACTTTGTTGCATAGAGGTGCTTTATTTATTTTATTATTTGGATTTGGATTTGGATATTATTTTGGTCATTTTGTGAACAATAATGACAAACTGCATTGAAAACCCAAATTTCCAACCATTCACAGAAGTTCCCAGAAAGACATTTACTCCATAAAGTGCTGACTACTGCCCCCAGATCCAATAAACTCTTCTATCATGGCAATAGCTATGGAAGAACCTATTCAGTTCTTGGTTGGCTTGATCCTCTTGAACATTAGATTGGAGTGGGGTTGTGATATGAAGTTCACCATAACTCCAAGCTTTTTCATGAACGGCCGCCAGACCTGCGATGTAAAGGTTGAGTGTCTGAGACAGTGTTCTCTAGGATGTCCAACACTTGCTGGAACACCTGTTAGAACCCAGTTGCTACTGCACTGAAGATTGTAGGCAGACTGTAGAGTGGGATTGTAGACAGGATTAAAAACATCTATCGATAATTAACAAGATGGTTGTGTATTTACCCCATTTACCCCAGATAAAATGGAAAGCATTTTTGCACAAAGCATTTGCACTAATAACTTTACTACCTCTCACTGGACTCAATATTTATTACACACTGCAGAATTTGCACACTACCGCCAATTATTATTATTCTCTGTTGTGTTGTCTGTCCGCACTTGTATTGTGTTGCACTTGTGTCTGTATGCACTGTCTATGTTGCACTAAGGTTGCTTTATAACTCATGACATGATCCTTCTCAACAGGTCAACACCATTTATACAGTACAGCTGTGGAGAAAACCATGTTGTGTATGAGGTGTATTTACCACAGCAGAGGGAATATCATCATAATTAGTGACCAGAGCCTCGGGACGCAACATTGTTTCTGGGAAGGAAACCTGGTTCAGCAAGTCCATCAAAATAGAAGGGTGTATGTTTTTAAAATTCCTAAAGGCAATGTTCTGAAGTGAACAACGCCTCTGTAAGCAATGTGAGATAAATCAAACTAGACAGCTCTGATCAGAGATAAAAACATCAATACCACAAATGCAGCGCAGTGTGGGTGGCCTTTTACGTCTACATTTACCCCTACACTAATAAGCGCACTGTTGATGTAGTCAGAAAAGCATGCACAACTATACATATACAGTACTTCTCATACAAATAAGTCCTTAGTAAATCACTGATATCAGAATAAACACTTATAACATTCCTACAGAAAGTGGTGGTGGTTCTTTATCGCTCATGGAGTCTAGTATTATTTAGAGTTCTCCTCAGATCAACACCTGGTTTGGTGGTAAATCAGGGCTTAATGATGGTAAATCAGGTGAGCTGCTGCTGCTGCTGCTGCTGCTGGAGTTGAAAACATCCTCCACGCTGTGCTGGCTGGACTGGGGGGCGTCCAGGAGGAACCTGGAGGAACCTGGAGGAACCGAGCTCTGTTCTTCAGACTAGCTCACCGACAAGATCTCACTACTTTCTTTCTTCAGAATGAGAGGCTCTTGTTTCTCCTTTTTACTGGATTTATGTTCAGCTGCATCTATTCTGAGGAGATCTCACTGTTATATAGATTTTATTTATTTAGTTTATTTATATAATTACATGCGATCACTCAGGTTTGTGGATGGTGGAGCAGATGGATGCGTCTGCGTCTAACCAGCTGCCTGCGTCTAACCAGCTGCCACCTACCAGTCCGTCCAGCGGGTCCCCCCCAACCCGCCACCACCCATGGCTCACCCGCCTGCTGCTGCTGCCTGTTTGGTGGCCGTGCTGAAACCTAGATGGACTCGTCTCTGTCTGACAATATTAATATCACCACTATCAACTTTCTGCTGTATCTGCTTTGGTAATTTTTATCATTAATGTTTAAATAGTCTGGCCAGAGGAGGACGGGTCCCCCTTGTGAGTCTTGGTTCCTCCCAAGGTTTCTTCCTCCAGCTCTGAGGGAGTTTTTCCTTGCCACTATCGCCGTTGGCTTGCTCACGGGGGTCTTTGACCCTTCATGTTATTTCTTCTTTCTTCTCTGTCTCTGTCCTTTATTAAGTACTAATTATGTAAAGCTGCTTTGTGACGACAACAGTTGTAAAAAGCACTATACAAATAAATTTGACTTGACTTGACTTGACATGGATGCTAGCATTTCAGGGAGCTCCCGTGTCTGTGTTACCTTCTGGCTCTCTCCTTTTAATTAGGCTGTTATAGTCAGACCTGCCGGAGTTGTCAGACACACTGATTATTATATCATGAATATGTTGCACACCTGAGCAGTACATCAGTCTTGGTGGTTTGGTGACTTTTATCAATAATCTATAAATAGTTCTGATCAGAGGAGGATGAGTTGGGTCCCCCTTGTGAGTCTTGGTTTCTCCCAAGGTTTCTTCCTCCAGCTCTGAGGGTTTTTTTCCTTGCCACTGTCGCAGTTGGCTGCTCACTGGGCGTTTAGGTTTTTCATGTCTTTTTATAATGTTGATTTCTTGTCTTGTCTCTTTTACTATATACTGAATGTGTAAAGCGGCCTTTTGACAATAAGTTGTAAAAAGCTATACAAATACATTTGATTTGATTATACTTTTGTAGGTGGAGCCAAACAAACAAGCCATATATTCACTCCATGTCCATATTCAGTGTCTCTAATAACTGTAATTACACTTATAGAATATTACACCCAGGAAAAAAGAAAGAACTGACAGCTTTTAATTCCAAGCAGTAAAGTATATACGAAGCTGTGTATTTTAGGGTGAGTATTTACAGTAAAGTATGATAAAATAAATAAATACTCCCATAGACTAAAATACAGATTGGTACAGATGTTTCTCTCATTTTATGGATTCTATTTTATGGCAGCTGTGGTTGCCAAATATTTACTGTATTAACAGTTTGGTCCAAAACCTAGGGTATCCAATCTTATCCACAAAGGGCTGTCAGTAAGTCAAATGAAATCCAAAGCCGAGAAAGGAAGAAACCTTGGGAGGAACCAAGACTCACTAGGGGACCCCCCACCCTGGTTAGAACTGTTTATAAATTATTAATAAAAGTCACCAAACCACCAAGACAGATGTACCTCTCAGGTGTGCAGCATATTAATAATATCATAATTTGATCATTCTAATAAACATAATATAATACAACCTGATATAATCACAGTAGAGATTAATGTAAGTAATGAGAGTAATGATAGTTAATAGTGGTAATATTAGTAGTGGCAGATAGTTAGTCCACTTAGATTTGAACAAAGTCATTAAGCAGGTAGCAGTGGTAGGAGGGCATGCAGCTGGTCTGACACGGATAAGGGGACCTCAGCGATCAGTATTCTAACAGGTCGGGCTGGATGAGCAGGCAGACAGTTACTGGGAGAACGTAAAGAGACAGAGTTAGTTCTGAGAGGATTTTCAGAGAATGTTGATCAGTATCAGAGTGTGTCTGACGAGTCCGGCAGGTCTGACTATAACAGTCTAATTAAAAGGAGAGAGCCAGAAGGTACCACAGACACGGGAGCTCCCTGAAACACTAGCGTCCATCTGCTCCACCGTCCACAAACCTGAGTGATGGCATGTAAGCAGCGAGACGACAGCTCCAGCATCTCAGTGTATTACAATTCCCTGTGTCCTCGAACCCCTGGACCTGCAGCCCTTATCTAAGAAACATTAATTACCAAAAGCTAAACTAAACAGATGAGTTTCAGCCTAGAGTCCCCAACATTATCTGGAAGGTATTTCCATAGGCTTTATAAGAAAAGGCTCCTACAAAGAATCTCATTTTGTCACTGTTTAGAAAAAGGAAGTTATTTTTTATAAAAAGTATTTATGATGATGTTTCTGAAATAGTATTTCCTGTTTCTTTTTAAATAAACAATTACTGTTTATTTACTGAATTTAACAGCTTGAAGAAAATTACATATGATCTGTTTAAAGGTATTGATACACAAAATAAATTATGTATTACTCTTTTCCAATCTGTTAAATTCAGTAAATAGAACATTTACATGTTTAGATATATTTTATAAAGAATATGTAAATAAAGATAATTGTAAAATACTGATCATTAGAGTAAGCACCAGTTCTTACTACCAGTTATTACCTAAAGAGCTAGATTATTGCAACAAACTATTGTCAGGATGTTCCAGCAGGAACCCTAGGACTTCAACTAGTATAAAATGCTGCAGCCAGGATCCTTACTAAAACTAAAACATCTGATCATATCAGTTCAGTTCTATCAGCACTGCACTGGCTTTATTACATTCTGTACTGAATAGAATTCTACTATTGACCTATAAAGCTAGATTATATTTCCTATTATGAACCATCCCCATTACTTAGATCACAGGGTGCTGGCTTTTTACTAGTTACTGAAATTCTCTCCTTTTAATTAGGCTATTATAGTCAGATTTACTGGAGTCATCAGTAGTCTATTATACTGCCTATTATTCTCTGCTATCAGTGAATCAGAGCTGTCTCTTTCTTCTCCTTCTCCAAGCTAATGACAGCCCACATAACTGGCCTGACACTGAAGACTGACTGTCAGGATCTCCTGCTACCCACGTCAGACCAGTTGCCCACCCTCCACCCTCCTACGACTACACTGGACTCTTAACTGTCTGCCACTATTATTATTTGCACCATTGACCAACATGACCATCTTTTCTATGACTACATTAGTTATTTTATATTATGATGATTTCAGAACACCTGAGCAGAAGAACAGTTCATGGTTCTGTGACTTTTATCAAGAATTTGGCTCTTGGGTGGCTCTTGGTTCCTTTCAAGGTTTCTTCCTCCAGCTTGGAGAGAGGGTTTCCTTGGCACTGTGGTTTTTGGGAGTTTAGGTGTTTATGTTTTTTCGATCACCTGTCCTCTTAAAAATGGCAGTTGTAAAGAGCTATACAAAGAAATCTGAGTTCATCTGATTTGATTTCTGGACATAAACAAAATCACAAATTATTACGCGAGTTAAGTACTCACTGCTCATATTGGTTTAAAAGAAATCATTTATAGGAAGTAAAATATGATAATATTAGATATTTAAATTGCATTAAAGATGATTTCACCAGTTAAACTATCATGTTTAGCATGTGTTTTTTAATGATGGGAGAGTTTAGCTAAGACAGGAGACCTGCGGTTCTTTAGATGTTATTCTTGCCTACTTTGTCACTTTCTAAATGATCTGTTCCAGAGAAGCCTGCAAAGAAATGTCAGCATACCTGTCACAGCCTTCACAAGCTGAAGCTCAGCTGAGTCACACAAACAAGTCTAACTCAATACCCAAAAAGTTTTGGAATGTTCTACATTACTGAAATTTTGAGGCAGGACCTGAAGACTCAGTTCATGGCCCTAGGCCTACAAATATCACTAAGCATAAACAGTGCAAAAAGGAGTGGCCGGAATTCCTCCTCAGTGCTGAGAGACATTAAGTACCTACAAAAGTAATTGGTAGCAGTTATTAGGTTGGGGGGTTGGGGGTCATATGTGGGGACTGGGTGTTGAATATCTTTTCTTAATAAATACATAAAATGGTGGTTTATAATGTAACATCATTCAGTGTTTGAAAAGTGTACAAATTCAGAAATCCAGACAGGAGGCACTCCTCATAGTATTGTAGCTATTAATGCCCAACTTTACTACCTCACTGGACTCAATATTTATTACACACTGCAGAATTTGCACACTACCGGCAATTATTTATTATTCTCTTTCTGTACTGTGTTGTGTTGTCTGTCCGCACTTGTTTGTGTTGCACTTGTGTTCTGTATGCACTGTCTATGTTGCACCATGGTCCTGGGGGAACATTGTTTGGTTTCACTGTGTTCTCTGTATGTAGCTGAAATGATAATAAAACCCACTTGACTTGACTTGACTTGACTAATGTCAGATTAATTTACAGTTACTTTTAAAGTTAAATAGATATCTGTATTGTGTTTCTACTGTACAGTCGTAATAGTACGTTTTACTTTAAATGTCATGCCAATTATTTCTTTAAAATGTCTTTTTTGGGGGCAAAATGAGTGACATCAAGTGGCATCTATCAATCTCTCTCTCTTTCTTTCTCTCTCTATATATATTTATATATCACTGCAAATAGCTAAGCATTTCAAAGATGACCTGATTTCAAAAACATTAAAGAACATTTTTATGGTTTACCCTTTTTTTATTTCCATCTTTTACAGTTTCTGAGAAAAAGACCTGAAGCAGAAGTTTGCATCTTTCAGTTCATGTTTGAGGGATTTTCCTCAATTCTCCCTGCAGAAGGATTTTAGTTCTGTGAGGTTCTCTAAGGTTCTTGGATCATCTTGCCACTCTACTCTTTTAAGGTCTATCCACAGATGTTCGATGTTGTTTAGGTCAGGGGGCTGTGAGGACCCATCTTTCTTGTATGGCTTTGTACTCTCACTGCAGCCTCCCAAACAAGTTACATTTGGTCTATTGTGGTTTTTGGAGGTCAGGAGAAATGGCCTGACTGTGCTGTATTTCTTACATTAAAGAATGCTGTTTGCTGTCAACGAGCATGTGATTCTCAGACACAAACGTATCTCTGAAAATCTTTAGACATAAGCACAGGTCAGTTTGCTGCAGACACTCTTGCAGTGTATGTATGATAGATTGTTTGGTGTGTGTTTATTGGGATGATATTGGTATTGTGTGTTTGTTATTGACACATTACTCAAGCATCAGAATTACACCTGGTAGCAGCAAGTCTGGAGAGGCGTATTAGAGATGATGGACTGAGATCTTTATTCCTCTCACTTTTTATTGATTATTTTATTTTTCTATTTTTAGTTTTAGTTTTTGAAGCTAGTTCAACCTGACAGCACTATGTATTATTAATCTGAAAAGTGTCTCAAACATAGCCCTTCAATGACTGGGATGTTGATCATCAGTCTGGAAACTTTTAGTAAACTTTTTTTGCTTTGGCTAAGAGCATCTGCTAAATGCCTTAAAAGTTATGTAAATGTAATGCACAATTACACTTTAACAGTCATTGCAAAAACAATGTTACTACTGGTGGTGTAATCACTGTTACAGAAGGATTACAGTAGCACAGATTATATAAAAACTAAAGTGCTTCAACTTCACCAGTTGTTACCAGTGTAGGCTCTCTTATGTGGTTCTAAATGTGTAATAAAGTGCTTAATTGTGTCGTGTGTACATGAACTGTCAAAAGTTAAAACTTCTGAGATACATATATTTAGTTACATAAGTCAAAAAAGGTTTGATTTTTTTGCAAAAGCTGTACTATTGTAATCTGTATGACAGTGAGTAAACCACCAGTTATTACATTGTTATAACATGGATTGTTTGGTTGAACAAATAAACAACTTTCTACAGTGTATATCTATATATCTATCTAGATTTTGATTGCCTCTATTTACATTTGTATTACTATTATTATTTAGCTATATCCATAGTCTCTATTTCCACATAATTCTGTATATATTTTTATTCCTGTCCTGTATTTATTTATTTTCTATACACATTTATATTTTGGAATATTTATATGTCCAGCTTGTCTTTAAAGTGACAGTTTAAATAATTTCACTGCTATTTGTAGCATGTATGAGTGTAAATGACAAATATCCTGTGATTTGTTTTGAATAAGAATAACCCACCTTAATATCACTTATTTAAACCATTAAATCACACTCTTTAATGAGGTCATTAGTGATGATCATTTTAAGAATGAAGTTTGGAAACTTTTCTTTGTTCGAAAGATTCTGATTATATCCTCCAGGCTTTTCATACCTTAGCAAACCACGTCTTTCCGGGCCGGGCGGTGTCTTAGCTGTCATAAATGCATCAGAGTTGCCCATAGCTGGAATATCTGCTACTAGTGTATAATCTTTTGAAATGTTAGCTTTTAAATGAGCTAGGCTTCACATCTCACATTCATCACCTGCCAGAGTTCTGTTCTGTATAAACAAAATTAGGGGATTATTTAGCTTTTGGATGCCTTTAGCCATACTCAGGTTGGCCTTTACTCCAGAGTGGTGGTCTGGTTGTGTGATGTGGGCTTATATACAGTTTTTTAATCAGTTATGCATAGATTTTTATGACCCCCCCCCCCTCCCCTCCATTTTAATGCATAGAAATGTGTCCACTTTAACTTTTACAGGTCACATTTTTTGGGGTTAGATTTCCGTGATTACGAGATTTAACCCAAAATTTGGCAAAAGTGTAGAAATAATAGCATAGTTTTCTGCTTCTTACCACCCTACCTGTGATTTATTTACTGAATGTATTGAATGAGCTTTTGGGCAAATGTTTTAGCAACCCATGTTTTACCACACTCCTATACCATAGCAAATCCTTAGCAACCACTAAGCAACACCCTAGTAACCAACACCTATACCATGTTGGGTGAGCTTTTGGATCAACCTTTATTTGGACAAGTTTTGGCACCCCGCATTTTACCACACGCCAATAGCATAGCAACAGCATAGCAACCACGTTGAAACAGCTTAGCAGTCAATGACTATACCAAAGCAACACCAAATGATTATAAAAGTATTTATTTATTTATTTAGTATTTTTAGTAGTAGTAGTTGTAGCAGTAGTAGTAATAGTAGTAGTATTGTTGTTGTTGCTGTGAACTGAGATGTAGGATAGGAATTGAAATTGAGTCTGGGGCCTCCTTTTATCAGGTTATCAATGTAATTATCATGTAATCTAAGCCTCAGCAGTAGCAGTGAGAATCTGCTGGGATTGTAAAACACCTGTAAAAGTCAGAGTGGACGGTGCTGTTGAGTGAGTACTGAAAGGAAAGGCCTGAGGGTGAGCAGATCCAGCAGGGCGGACTGGCTGTTACTGTCCCACTGCAGCCTAGCCCCTCCCTAAACACACTTTAGCATCATATACAGCCTACATCACACACACCTGTACCTTCCTGCAGATAAGCACTGCATCTGGTCACTCACACACACCTGTACCTTAGTTCCTCTCAAGGTTTCTTATCTGAGGGATTTTTCTTTGCCACTCAAACGAGGCTCGGATCCGGATCTCTGCAAAGCTGCTCTGTGACAGACACAACAAAGCGCTATAGAAATAAATCTGAACTGAATTGTACCTTCACACAGGTAAGCACACCTCTCTGCACACTGCATTTGCACATTAAACACCTAAAATCATAATTTAAAGTGTTTAAACCTGTGATGTATTTCTGATAACTGTTATTATTATTACTAGTATTATTGTTATTGTCATTGTTATTATTAGTTGTGCTGTAACTCACAAAGATAGACTTTATATAGTCTTATGCAAACGTTTGTGCAGCCCTGGTATAGGTACATCCTCTATAGGGACACACTTCTATATATTGTGTTACAGAAGTGCTGTTTATTCACTGTATTTAACAGACTGGAAATAGAAACCTTAAATATAATGTGTGCAAAATAATGGCACATTAAATATTGTATGCATTGTTTGTTCCCAATTCTGTAAATAAATAGAAATTGTCTAATAAGAGTGTGTATATATTTGCACTCTTTTAAGGAGCTACAGAGGGTTAATGAATGCCATAGAAGATGCAACTTTTGATTTTAGAATGAACATTCACCAATATCTTCCCCACTGAGTTGTTAAAAAATAAGTCAAATTCTTTCTGAACACTGTGTAAGTGGGTTGTAAGATTTTCCCATATTTGTAAAAGAGATGTGATTTGTAAAAGAGAGTGATGCACATTAAGGCTCTTCAAAGCTTTTTCACATCTCTTTTACAAAAATGTTTCTTTTTAGGGACCAATGGTGTTTTTTATGGCATTGTTCTAAAACAAACTCTTTGTAAAATTTTGTGTAGTGAGTGTAGAACATCAACATGTGATTTTTAATCTGGCTGTGATGATTACAAGGCAGGTCTGCTGTTAAGCCTAGATTAGAACTGGTCCAATGTGAAACATGAGAACTATGTAACATCTCACATTCAAGATTTGCCTGAAATCAAACCTGAATTTCATTGCCTCTGAGCCTCTCATCATCTCTGAGCATATTGCTTACTCAGTCCTCCTATCTGCCGGCTCAAACCTATTCCTACGTCCTCTCTTCTAAAGAAGTGTTTCTCTGATATTTATGGCTCCATCTGTTGTCTCACTAACATGCCTTTGGGGTTTGGTTCTGATCAAACTGATCTGAAAACTACTGCTATCGTTTCTGATCTCAGAAATCGCTCATCTAGAATGTAGATAGATTCCATTCCAAGTCATTTTGGAGCATTTCTATTGGTCCATTCAGCAGAGATTATTAAAATGGTGGTAGTTCAGTTGAAGTCTGCTTGGTAAGTTGAATAAAAGTGGAGTCAGGTAAGTGTTGTATCCTGTTACAGTAGTAGACTTATCCTGGTGCAGCTCGGCTACAGACCTGCACTTTGGGCTCTCTTGAGGTCACAGAACCAACTTGGTAGTATATCCAGATGAATTCACTGTTCACAACTATAGTATAACAAAAGTAACAGAAATATAAAAGTGAATGATAGAATATCAATCTCCCCAGAGGTGTGCTGGACTAAAGCTCAGTCTAAGCTGTAGAGCTCTTTTAGCTTGATCAGATGTTTTCTTGATCTCCTTCTGTTGAATCTCCTCCACTGTTTCCTTCAGGATTAGTGAACGATGAGCTGGTGAACAAACTCAAACCAAAATGAGAGGAACCATCATGAGCTGCAGAGCGCTCGTCCTTTCTGTTCTCTGGACAGGTGAGACATCCCAACACTTCATCAATCAAACAGAAATGAAGATGAAGATCTGCAGTAAACGTGTTCCAGACAGAACCAATCAGATCAGGAGATTTCTCACACATGTGAACATGAGGATGTAGAATCACAAACAGCTATCTAATGATGATGTCATTGTTCTGATTAGGATGCTGGACAGCTGTGGTCAGCACCCAGGTAAGAGCATCTCTCTGTGTTTCGGAATGTGTCCTGAAAATCTGACCAATTAACCCTTTTGTGTACAAGAACTAAATCTAGTATAATATGGAAAACCTTCACTTTCAGTCTGAGATTTAGTAATCACTTGTCAGGTTGACTACAGAGTGGCCAGCTAGTTAAATTCCAGTGATTTTCCTCAGTGGGGACTGAATGAAGTATGGAGGTGGTGGTGGTGCAGCATCATGCTGTGGAGGACAGAGTGGTCCTGGTGCCGTAATGTAAGAGCACATTGGTTTGCAGAAGAAATTAAAATCTGTGTTGTGTGAAATCCAGTTAATCTGATGTTTTAAGGGTGTGTACCTTACCCAGTACCTTCCCCACAAATATTACCCTACAGCATACAGGACATTTTCACATGTATTGAAATAATACTTCTACAAATAAAATTATATAAAGTAAAATTTTACCAACACAGCCTAAAACCAATTAGTTGAGCAGATCCACAACCTGTAGAACTAACATTGTTGATTTTCTTTCAGTGCAATTCAACCCAACTCAATGGTAAGAGTGGTTCATCATCTTGTAAAGCTGCTGATGCTGCTCTGAGTCAAACACACTGTTTTTATTTTTATTTATGTTCTTTTTCCCCCAGATACATCGACAAAACCATGTTTAAAAAATGGGTAAGTTTTGTACCCCAAAATGTATTTAGATATCCTTCTGATATAACCATTACTGCTAGTGACACCATCACCACTCTCATTAACAGCACTTTGCCTATCCCTAGTACCATCAAAAGCTGGAACAAAGGTCAGGCCAATGCCCTCATCCACAGCATCACTACTGCAGGCTTCAATGTGAGTGAACACAGCACACAGATTACCTGGATAAGTTATAACTGATCTAACCAAGAGAACTTCTACTACATTTGTTCTACATTACTACAGAAACGTGCATCAAACTTTTGCACAAACCTGCTGGTCTTCAGATTATTATTTGCTGCTTCAGTAATTGGCTGTATCAACTGATGCTGTAATTGGCTGTATCAACTGATGCTGCTCTGTGGGCCACTAAAGACCTTTGACAGCAGGTTAACATGCTTCCTACTAGGTAATTTACATCATTACCAAATCTATTGTCTCATTGGATGATTGACAGATCAACAGTGCCTCTTCTCTGGTGACTCTGGGCACACTCGTCAGCGGTGTTTCTTCTGCGACCATCAACCGCATCCCAGCCTCTCAGCTTCTGACTGTATCCCAGAATCCAACATTCATCAACAACATTCTGACAGCACCAGTGATTGTACAACATTCATATGTTCAGAAGGTAATCACACACACACACACACACACACCAGAACCAGGTACATAGATAATCCCATATTACACCAGATTTCACTGTAAAACAAATGAACACAGCAGAGCAACATCAGAGGTTCTTCCTCTACTCTTTGTTCTAGATTGTCTCTGTGGACAAGACCAAAGTGGTGGAGAACGTTCCAGATAAGCTGGCAGCATATATCCCACCTGTTCTACTGACGAACCTGACATCTGTTGATGTTTCGCTGATCAATAAGAAGAGCTGGACTCAGACACAGGTAACAGATGACTCACCTCCCCATTCAGTCCAACTACTAACCTGTAGAAACCACAAGTCTGTCCCTGACTGTCCCTGACTGAACCTGGTCATGCGGCTCTCTGACTGATTAGATTTGCTTTGTTTGTGTGTGTTTTTATTTACCAGGCTGGTGTGCTGTTTGGAGCAGTTTCTCGAGCCACAGAGGATACAGAAGAGTGAGTTCCACAATCAGAGATTTATTACTTACAGTTCTAACACAGTCCACAGTACATAGCTGTAATGTACTCTACTCTAACTGACTCTGATCCTGACTAACCCTGATAAACCCTGTCTCTGACTGCCCATCACTAACTTTCACTAACCCCAACCCTTCACCATCCCTGACCATGACTAATCCTGGCTAAACTTCACTATCCCTGACTATCTCTGACCCTAAATCTGAACCTAACACTAAACTCCAGTAATCTTAACTCTATATGAGCCTGATTCTGAACATCTCTAATTCTCACTCTAATTATCACACCACTGACATGATATTTGAAATGATATTGACATTACCGCAATAACATTTATCACCATGTTAAAATAGTGTTCCACCTCTTCTTCCCTGACTAAAATTATCCTGACTAACTCAGAATAATTCTGCTCCTAAATAATACTGGTTGTTATGCTCTCCAGAACTGGATCTTTATGAATGAATGGCTGAACGTTACTGATTTGTCTCCCCCTGCAGGCTGTCAGAGTCAGTACTGCAGGGATTAACCTGCAGCTCACTTCAGACTCTAACACCACAGAAGGTCATAGAGCTGGTCAAAGCCTGTAGACCACATTCAGGCAGGAACAAGCTCATCTTGAAAGAGCCTCAGGTAGATACAGTCCTGGATTATTATGAACTATATCATTATAAAGTTCCATTATTATGAAATGAAAGAGTAAAGCTGATGTAACTCTGGTGTAATGGTTGGTGTTCTGTGTTACAGCTGACCTGCATGTACAACTATGTGAAAGACGACGCAACTCTGAGCTTCACTGATGTACCTTCTGAAATGCTCCTCTACTACAGGTGTGTAACTAAAACACACACACACACACACACACACACACATATAGAACACACATATTTGCACAAATACAATATCAATGACTCCCTCTAAGCCACTCTTTATAGTTTTAAGCATGTTCACTGTAAACCAGAGGATGCCATATATATATATATATATATATATATATATAATGTGTGTGTGTGTGTGTGTGTGTGTGTATGTGTGTGTGTGTGTGTGTGTTGCAGCTATGAGAAGGTGCAGAAGGACTGCAGGTCATACTTCAGTGCTCTGGGTGGAGCAGATTTCTCGGTTCTCTCCAGCGTTCTCAACAGACAGTCCATCTTGTTCAGGAATGCTCAGAACTGCCTGGTAACACACTTACATATTCACTCTCACTGATATGCATCCAAAAAACTATCCTAAATAAAGACTCTCACACACACACACACACACACACACACTGATACCTAGTAAAACACACTCTACACACTAACTCCCACTCTTTCACTCAGCCTCACACACATCCATGGTCTGTGTTCTTGTAGGGTATATCTGGTACGAGTCTGACTGAGGATCAGGTGGAGGTTCTGGGTAACATGGTCTGCACTCTGGACTCCTCCTACATCCAGAACTCTGACCCACTCATCCTGGAGAAACTGAAGAACTGTGGAGACCTTTCTGACTCTCAGATCACCGCTGTACAGACACTGCTGTTCTCTGGAAACACTTCTTATGGGTGAGAACGATGTTAATCGAGAGGTATTTGTGATATGTAGCTAAAGAAAATGGATTTTATGCAAGGTGTCAGAATCATTACTTTAAAAGAGGTTACATATAACATGCAGCACACTGAAATGTTATTACACAGTGGCGGCAGTGGTGCTCAGTGGTTAGAGCCCGGTTTGATTCCCGGGCTCGGCAAGCTGCCACTGTTGGGCCCTTGAGCAAGGCCCTTTACCCTCTCTGCTCCCCGGGCGCTAGAGTTGGCTGCCCACCACTCTGGGTGTGTGTGTGCGCTCACTGCCCCTAGTGGTCAAATGTACAGTGACAGGTACTTGCACCTTCAAATGCTGCTTGGTATTTAAGAAAACATGAACTGTATGGATGGATGAATGAAAAAGCAATGTTTGCCAGATGGAGCAGACAGAAACCTCCTCACTATATTGTCATCTTAGCCAGAAGTAAAGAGTCCTTGTGTTTTAAACACTTTTAAGGTTCAGTTTGGTGTAAACCTACGGTGTGTGTACTCGCTCCAGTTAATTGCCCACATCTTTCTTATGCAGAATCTACAACATTTGAAACATCTAGTAGATTTGTGGAAAGTGAACAGTCTAAAAACCCTGTGAATGCTTTCCTCCTTTATAGTCACGGTTTCCTTAATAGATAAAAAATAGTCTTTGGAACATTAAGACATACGTATGCATGATGGTGCTTTGACCAGACCATAGAGGCTCACTATATACATGTAATAACCAGAAGTAACATCTTCCATTTTAAAATCATACAAGGATTTAGAACAGATACTTACACACTACTGAGCATTATCCCTGTTCTCAGAATTATAACATTCCTCAGTATGGTGCCGTTCAAAGAGGTGTGATAGTCTGATTAATTCCAGTTTGCAGAGAGTATATAAGACATACGCAGAGATAGCAACACTCAGTTTACAAAAAGAGGTAGATCAATAACCAGGATATATGTAAATAATAAAAGTCTGAAACACTATATTATTACCAGATTATTTACAGATAATTGCACATTGACCCTTAATTGCTCATGGGAGTGGAAATTGTCTGTAAGTGTGTAGAGTTGAATTGTGTGTGTATGTGTTCTGTTGGGATCAGTGCTGAGTGTAGAGTCTGACCCTCGTAAAAAAGATGTAGGGTCTAAATGCATTATGTAAATTGCCATGTGGTTCACTGGCCTTGTTTCTCCTCAGTTATCCCACAGCATGGAATCTGAAAACTCTGCAGAAGCTGGGAACCCTACCCCTCTACTTCAAACAAGATTTCTGGAAAAAATTTAGTTTTGTATGTTTCTTTCATTTTCTTTTATATATATGTATTTATATATTATATATGCTTGTTTATTGCCATAGCATATGTTAATGAGATGGGTTGGTGTATTTTTAAATATTTTTTAAATATTTCTGTGTGTGTTTCAGTCCATAAGGAAAATATATCTCAGGTCATTCTTGCCATTCCTGAGGATGAAGAAGACCCCAAAGAGAAAGCTGAGAAGTCTACACCTAGCGTCCACATTTGGAAGATACAGACGTTCTGCAGGTATCCAGAATTAGCTGTGTAACTATGCTGTGGTCATGTGTTTTTAGTGTATGGGTGTGTATAACACATGCATAATTATTTTATTAGATTATTAATTATGTTATGGGTTCTTCAGAGTGTACATTTGGCAACATCACATCCGTGACGATCGAGGATGAATCATTTCCTTATGACTACGACTCCACCCAGTTTGACTTGTGTCTGGACATCACAGTCCTGAGTGATAACCTGGCAGCTGTCACTGACAAAGTGGTGGACACCAGCATGCAGATGGTCATTCTGGACAAACTGAACCAGGTCAGTAAATATGTGTGTTACTGGAACATCTCCTGGTATTGTAGATGATGTCCACATTGTTTTATCAGGTGTTTGAACTGATTATATGTTTGTGTGTTTTTAGCTGTACCCATCCGGCCTTCCAGAGAGAGTAGTACAGCTACTGGGCTCCACATCCCGTGTAGCCAATATTAGTGACATCAACAAGTGGAGCATCACCACAACTGACACACTGTCCTTTTTGATGGACGCATATAATGGAGAGTGGACTTCAGAGCAGGTAATGTGTCTAAGAATGTTTATGTGAAGTACTGCAATTTAAGTATTTTACTGTGGACTAAAATATAACCAATAATATCAGCTGACGATATTTGCTGACTGACTTCACAAAAAACACAAGGTGGTGCTAGTAGCATGGAGGAAGTATCTGAAATGTGTGTTTCTCATACACTCTGTTTGCATCATCTGTGAATGTGTGTGTGTTGTAGAGTAAAGCAGTGATTATGAAGTATCTCAGTGTGGAGGGAAACACTCTGGGAACCACTGAACTAAATGCAATTGGACCCAATGTCTGTTCTTTGGACGTCAGTGTCCTCGAGAACATCGCTGCTGCTAGTCTGGAGTAAGTACACAAGCATGCACTCACTTAAAGATACCTGCAGATATACATACCAAAAGCACAGGATTTAGCTGGGTATGCCAGTACGCTGTATACGGAGTGTGGTCTAGTCCATGTTGTTTAGGTGGAGAACTCATGCAGTGTTTGTTTGTCTTTGTGCAGAACCGCAGATCCTTTGAGTATATCCTCATGCTCTATTGCTCAGAAATCAGCTCTGTACAACGTCGCCAAATCCTCATACAGCAGCAAGCGCAGCAACCCCATAGCATTCTACCTACTCATGAGAACTTACCTGGGTAACACACACATCTATAAACACACACACATAGTGATATACCTTTACTAGTGTTGTACTCTAGGCCATTAGAGGTGAGTTTGTGTCAAGACCAAGACTTTCAATAGCTGAGCCAATACTGAGCCCAGATGTGGCTAAAACCCTTAATAACACTTAATGTATCTTAATTGCAACTGAACTCTAAGCTGAATGTAAATGATTGTCTGTTGAATGTAACCCTTCTCCTAACCCTAACCCTAACCCTACCTTTTAGGGTTAATCATGTTACTGGTTTGTGTGTGTGTATAGGTGGAGCTCCACTGGAAGATATAAGAGCTCTCTCTACTCAGAACATCAGCATGGACATCAGCACCTTTCTCAGTCTGAACACTGATGTTATCATGGTATGAAATTTTTTTTTTACTAAAATTGAATCGGAAATAAAATCTCCTGATATGGGAGTTTTGAGCCGAAAGTGTTTGTGTTCCAGAACCTGAGTGTGAGTGAAGTGCAGGATCTGATGGGGGTGAACATTGCAGATCTGAAGCTGTTTCAGGACTCTACAGTAGTTCAGGACTGGGAGTCTCAGCAGAAACAGTCTGAACTGAACACCCTGAATATCGGCCTGGTTCGGGGTATAAACGACATCACCAGCTCTACATCTGCTCCGATCACCAGCAGTTTCATTACCGACACTGACACCACCCTTACACCAAGTGACACCACCACCACTCCTACTGACACCACCACCACTCCTACTGACTACACCACTCCTACTGAAAACACCACTCCTAGTGACACCACCACTCCTAATGACACCACCACTGCAGTCGACACCACCACCACTGCTATTGAATCAGACACCACCACTATTGACACCACCACCACTGCTATTGAAACAGACACCACCACTATTGACACCACCACCACTGCTATTGAAACAGACACCACCACTATTGACACCACCACCACTGCTACTGAAACAGACACCACCACTATTGACACCACCACCACTGCTATTGAAACAGACACCACCACTATTGACACCACCACCACTGCTATTGAAACAGACACCACAACTATTGACACCACCACCACTGCTATTGAAACAGACACCACCACTATTCACACCACCACCACCACCACTGCTATTGAAACAGACACCACCACTATTGAAACCACCACCACTGCTATTGAAACAGACACCACCACTACTGACACCACCACTGCTATTGAAACAGACACCACCACAATTGACACCACCACCACCACTGCTATTGAAACAGACACCACCACTATTGACACCACCATCACTGCTATTGAAACAGACACCACCACTATTGACACCACCACCACTGCTATTGAATCAGACACCACAACTATTGACACCACCACCACTGCAATTGAAACAGACACCACCACTATTGACACCACCACCACTGCTATTGAAACAGACACCACCACTATTGACACCACCATCACTGATATTGAAACAGACACCACCACTATTGACACCACCACCACCACTGCTATTGAATCAGACACCACCACTATTGACACCACCAGCACTGCTATTGAAACAGACACCACCACTATTGACACCACCACCACTGCTATTGAAACAGACACCACCACTATTGACACCACCACTGCTATTGAAACAGACACCACCACTATTGACACCACCACCACCACTGCTATTGAAACAGACACCACCACTATTGACACCACCACCACCACTGCTATTGAAACAGACACCACCACTGCTATTGAAACAGACACCACCACTATTGACACCACCACCACCACTGCTATGGAAACAGACACCACCACTATTGACACCACCACTGCTATTGAAACAGACACCACCACTATTGACACCATCACCACCACTGCTATTGAAACAGACACCACAACTATTGACACCACCACCACTGCTATTGAAACAGACACCACCACTATTGAAACAGACACCACCACCACTGCTATTGAAACAGACACCACTACTATTGACACCACCACTGCTATTGAAACAGACACCACCACTATTGACACCATCACCACCACTGCTATTGAAACAGACACCACCACTATTGACACCACCACCACTGCTATTGAAACAGACACCACCACTATTGACACCACCACCACCACTGCTATTGAAACAGACACCACCACTATTGACACCACCACCACTGCTATTGAAACAGACACCACCACTATTGACACCACCACCACTGCTATTGTAACAGACACCACAACTATTGACACCACCACCACTGCTATTGAAACAGACACCACCACTACTGACACCACCACCACTGCTATTGAAACAGACACCACCACTATTGACACCACCACCACTGCTATTGAAACAGACACCACCACTATTGACACCACCACCACCACTGCTATTGAATCAGACACCACCACTATTGACACCACCACCACTGCTATTGAAACAGACACCACCACTATTGACACCACCACCACTGCTGTTGAAACAGACACCACCACTATTGACACCACCACCACCACTGCTATTGAAACAGACACCACAACTATTGACACCACCACCACCACTGCTATTGAAACAGACACCACCACTATTGACACCACCAGCACTGCTATGGAAACAGACACCACCACTATTGACACCACCACTGCTATTGAAACAGACACCACCACTATTGACACCACCACCACTGCTATTGAAACAGACACCACAACTATTGACACCGCCACCACTATTGAAACAGACACCACCACTACTGCTATTGAAACAGACACCACCACTATTGACACCACCACCACTGCTATTGAAACAGACACCACTACTATTGACACCACCACTGCTATTGAAACAGACACCACCACTATTGACACCATCACCACCACAGCTATTGAAACAGACACCACCACTATTGACACCACCACCACTGCTATTGAAACAGACACCACCACTATTGACACCATCACCACCACTGCTATTGAAACAGACACCACCACTATTGACACCACCACCACTGCTATTGAAACAGACACCACCACTATTGACACCACCACCACTGCTATTGAAACAGACACCACCACTATTGACACCACCACCACCACTACTATTGAAACAGACACCACCACTATTGACACCACCACCACTATTGAAACAGACACCACCACTATTGACACCACCACCACTATTGAAACAGACACCACCACTATTGACACCACAACCACTGCTATTGAAACAGACACCACCACTATTGACACCACCACCACTGCTATTGAAACAGACACCACCACTATTGACACCACCACCACTGCTATTGAAACAGACACCACAACTATTGACACCACCACCACTGCTATTGAAACAGACACCACCACTATTGACACCACCACCACTGCTATTGAAACAGACACCACCACTATTGACACCACCACCACTGCTATTGAAACAGACACCACCACTATTGACACCACAACCACTGCTATTGAAACAGACACCACCACTATTGACACCACCACCACTGCTATTGAAACAGACACCACCACTATTGACACGACCACCACCACTGCTATTGAAACAGACACCACCACTATTGACACCACCACCACTGCTATTGAAACAGACACCACCACTATTGACACCACCACCACTGCTATTGAAACAAACACCACCACTATTGACACCACCACCACTGCTATTGAAACAGACACCACCACTATTGACACCACCACCACTGCTATTGAAACAGACACCACCACTATTGACACCACCACCACTGCTATTGAAACAGACACCACCACTATTGACACCACAACCACTGCTATTGAAACAGACACCACCACTATTGACACCACCACCACTGCTATTAAAACAGACACCACCACTATTGACACCACCACCACCACTGCTATTGAAACAGACACCACCACTGCTATTAAAACAGACACCATCACTGTTGACACCACCACCATTGCTATTGAAACAGACACCACCACTGCTATTGAAACAGACACCACCACTATTGACACCACCACCACTGCTATTGAAACAGACACCACCACTATTGACACCACCACTGCTATTGAAACAGACACCACCACTATTGACACCACCACCACTTCTATTGAAACAGAAACCACCACTATTGACACCACCACCACTGCTATTGAAACAGACACCACCACTATTGACACCACCACCACCACTTCTATTGAAACAGACACCACCACTATTGACATGACCACCACCACTGCGATTGAAACAGACACCACCACTATTGACACGACCACCACCACTGCTATTGAAACAGACACCACAACTATTCACACCACCACCACCACCACTGCTATTGAAACAGACACCACCACTATTGACACCACCACCACTGCTATTGAAACAGACACCACAACTATTCACACCACCACCACCACCACTGCTATTGAAACAGACACCACCACTTTTGACACGACCACCACCACTGCTATTGAAACAGACACCACAACTATTCACACCACCACCACTGCTATTGAAACAGACACCACCACTACTGACACCACCACTGCTATTGAAACAGACACCACCACTATTGACACCACCACCACTTCCATTGAAACAGAAACCACCACTATTGACACCACCACCACTGCTATTGAAACAGACACCACCACTATTGACACCACCACCACCACCACTGCTACTGAAACAGACACCACCACTATTGACACGACTACCACTGCTATTGAAACAGACACCACCACTATTGACACCACCACCACCACTGCTATTGAAACAGACACCACCACTATTGACACCACCACCACCACTGCGATTGAAACAGACACCACCACTATTGACACCACCACCACCACTGCTATTGATACAGACACCACCACTATTGACACCACCACCACCACTGCTATTGAAACAGACACCACCACTATTGACACCACCACCACCACTGCTATTGAAACAGACACCACAACTATTGACACCACCACCACCACTGCTATTGAAACAGACACCACCACTATTGACACCACCACCACCACTGCTATTGAAACAGACACCACAACTATTGACACCACCACTACCACTGCTATTGAAACAGACACCACCACTATTGACACCACCACCACCACTGCTATTGAAACAGACACCACCACTATTGACACCACCACCACCACTGCTATTGAAACAGACACCACCACTATTGACACCACCACCACCACTGCTATTGAAACAGACACCACAACTATTGACACCACCACCACCACTGCTATTGAAACAGACACCACAACTATTGACACCACCACCACTGCTATTGAAACAGACACCACCACTATTGACACCACCACCACTGCTATTGAAACAGATACCACCACTATTGACACCACCACCACCACTGCTATTGAAACAGACACCACCACTATTGACACCACCACCACCACTGCTATTGAAACAGACACCACTACCATTTACACCACAACCACTGCTATTGAAACAGACACCACCACTACTGACACCACCACTGCTATTGAAACAGACACCACCACTGCTATTGAAACAGACACCACCACTATTGACACCACCACCACCACTGCTATTGAAACAGACACCACCACTATTGACACCACCACCACTTCTATTGAAACAGAAACCACCACTATTGACACCACCACAACTGCTATTGAAACAGACACCACCACTATTGACACCACCACCACCACTTCTATTGAAACAGACACCACCACTATTGACACGACCACCACCACTGCTATTGAAACAGACACCACAACTATTGACACCACCACCACTGCTATTGAAACAGACACCACAACTATTCACACCACCACCACCACCACTGCTATTGAAACAGACACCACCACTATTGACACGACCACCACCACTGCTATTGAAAACGACACCACAACTATTCACACCACCACCACCACCACTGCTATTGAAACAGACACCACCACTATTGACACCACCACCACTGCTATTGAAACAGACACCACAACTATTCACACCACCACCACCACCACTGCTATTGAAACAGACACCACCACTATTGAAACCACCACCACTGCTATTGAAACAGACACCACCACTACTGACACCACCACTGCTATTGAAACAGACACCACCACTGCTATTGAAACAGACACCACCACTATTGACACCACCACCACTTCTATTGAAACAGAAACCACCACTATTGACACCACCACCACTGCTATTGAAACAGACACCACCACTATTGACACCACCACCACCACTGCTACTGAAAAAGACACCACCACTATTGACACGACTACCACTGCTATTGAAACAGACACCACCACTATTGACACCACCACCACCACTGCTATTGAAACAGACACCACCACTATTGACACGACTACCACTGCTATTGAAACAGACACCACCACTATTGACACCACCACCACCACTGCTATTGAAACAGACACCACAACTATTGACACCACCACCACCACCACTGCTATTGAAACAGACACCACCACTATTGACACCACCACCACCACTGCTATTGAAACAGACACCACCACTATTGACACGACCACCACTGCTATTGAAACAGACACCACCACTATTGACACCACCACCACTGCTATTGAAACAGACACCACCACTATTGACACCACAACCACTGCTATTGAAACAGACACCACCACTATTGACACCACCACCACTGCTATTGAAACAGACACCACCACTATTGACACCACCACCACTGCTATTGAAACAGACACCACCACGATTGACACCACCACCACTGCTATTGAAACAGACACCACCACGATTGACACCACCACCACTTCTATTGAAACAGAAACCACCACTATTGACACCACCACCACTGCTATTGAAACAGACACCACCACTATTGACACCACCACCACCACTTCTATTGAAACAGACACCACCACTATTGACACGACCACCACCACTGCGATTGAAACAGACACCACAACTATTGACACCACCACCACTGCTATTGAAACAGACACCACAACTATTCACACCACCACCACCACCACTGCTATTGAAACAGACACCACCACTATTGACACGACCACCACCACTGCTATTGAAACAGACACCACAACTATTCACACCACCACCACCACCACTGCTATTGAAACAGACACCACCACTATTGACACCACCACCACTGCTATTGAAACAGACACCACAACTTTTCACACCACCACCACCACCACTGCTATTGAAACAGACACCACCACTTTTGACACGACCACCACCACTGCTATTGAAACAGACACCACAACTATTCACACCACCACCACTGCTATTGAAACAGACACCACCACTACTGACACCACCACTGCTATTGAAACAGACACCACCACTATTGACACCACCACCACTTCCATTGAAACAGAAACCACCACTATTGACACCACCACCACTGCTATTGAAACAGACACCACCACTATTGACACCACCACCACCACTGCTATTGAAACAGACACCACCACTATTGACACCACCACCACTGCTATTGAAACAGACACCACCACTATTGACACCACCACCACCACTGCTATTGTAACAGACACCACAACTATTGACACCACCACCACCACTGCTATTGAAACAGACACCACCACTATTGACACGACCACCACCACTGCTATTGAAACAGACACCACAACTATTCACACCACCACCACCACCACTGCTATTGAAACAGACACCACCACTACTGACACCACCACTGCTATTGAAACAGACACCACAACTATTGACACAACAACCACTGCTATTGAAACAGACACCACCACTATTGACACCACCACCACCACTGCTATTGAAAGAGACACCACCACTATTGACACGACCACCGCCACTGCTATTGAAACAGACACCACCACTATTGACACGACCACCACCACTGCTATTGAAACAGACACCACAACTATTGACACAACAACCACTGCTATTGAAACAGACACCACCACTATTGACACCACCACCACCACTGCTATTGAAAGAGACACCACCACTATTGACACGACCACCGCCACTGCTATTGAAACAGACACCACCACTATTGACACGACCACCACCACTGCTATTGAAACAGACACCACAACTATTCACACCACCACCACCACCACTGCTATTGAAACAGACACCACCACTTTTGACACGACCACCACCACTGCTATTGAAACAGACACCACCACTACTGACACCACCACTGCTATTGAAACAGACACCACCACTATTGACACCACCACCACTTCCATTGAAACAGAAACCACCACTATTGACACCACCACCACTGCTATTGAAACAGACACCACCACTATTGACACCACCACCACCACTGCTATTGAAACAGACACCACCACTATTGACACCACCACCACTGCTATTGAAACAGACACCACCACTATTGACACCACCACCACCACTGCTATTGTAACAGACACCACAACTATTGACACCACCACCACCACTGCTATTGAAACAGACACCACCACTATTGACACGACCACCACCACTGCTATTGAAACAGACACCACCACTACTGACACCACCACTGCTATTGAAACAGACACCACAACTATTGACACAACAACCACTGCTATTGAAACAGACACCACCACTATTGACACCACCACCACCACTGCTATTGAAACAGACACCACCACTATTGACACGACCACCACCACTGCTATTGAAACAGACACCACAACTATTGACACAACAACCACTGCTATTGAAACAGACACCACCACTATTGACACCACCACCACTGCTATTGAAACAGACACCACCACTATTGACACCACCACCACTGCTATTGAAACAGACACCACCACTATTGACACGACCACCACCACTGCTATTGAAACAGACACCACCACTATTGACACCACCACCACTGCTATTGAAACAGACACCACCACTATTGACACCACCACCACTGCTATTGAAACAGACACCACCACTATTGACACCACCACCACTGCTATTGAAACAGACACCACCACTATTGACACTACCACCACCACTGCTATTGAAACAGACACCACCACTATTGACACCACCACCACTTCTATTGAAACAGAAACCACCACTATTGACACCACCACCACTGCTATTGAAACAGACGCCACCACTATTGACACCACCACCACCACTTCTATTGAAACAGACACCACCACTATTGACACGACCACCACCACTGCGATTGAAACAGACACCACAACTATTGACACCACCACCACTGCTATTGAAACAGACACCACAACTATTCACACCACCACCACCACCACTGCTATTGAAACAGACACCACCACTATTGACACGACCACCACCACTGCTATTGAAACAGACACCACAACTATTCACACCACCACCACCACCACTGCTATTGAAACAGACACCACCACTATTGACACCACCACCACTGCTATTGAAACAGACACCACAACTATTCACACCACCACCACCACCACTGCTATTGAAACAGACACCACCACTTTTGACACGACCACCACCACTGCTATTGAAACAGACACCACCACTATTGACACCACCACCACTGCTATTGAAACAGACACCACAACTATTCACACCACCACCACTGCTATTGAAACAGACACCACCACTATTGACACCACCAGCACTGCTATTGAAACAGACACCACCACTACTGACAACACCACTGCTATTGAAACAGACACCACCACTATTGACACCACCACCACTTCCATTGAAACAGAAACCACCACTATTGACACCACCACCACCACCACTGCTACTGAAACAGACACCACCACTATTGACACGACTACCACTGCTATTGAAACAGACACCACCACTATTGACACCACCACCACCACTGCTATTGAAACAGACACCACCACTATTGACACCACCACCACCACTGCGATTGAAACAGACACCACCACTATTGACACCACCACCACCACTGCTATTGAAACAGACACCACAACTATTGACACCACCACCACCACTGCTATTGAAACAGACACCACCACTATTGACACCACCACCACCACTGCTATTGAAACAGACACCACCACTATTGACACCACCACTACCACTGCTATTGAAACAGACACCACCACTATTGACACCACCACCACCACTGCTATTGAAACGGACACCACCACTATTGACACCACCACCACCACTGCTATTGAAACAGACACCACCACTATTGACACCACCACCACCACTGCTATTGAAACAGACACCACAACTATTGACACCACCAACACCACTGCTATTGAAACAGACACCACAACTATTCACACCACCACCACCACCACTGCTATTGAAACAGACACCACCACTATTGACACGACCACCACCATTGCTATTGAAACAGACACCACAACTATTCACACCACCACCACCACCACTGCTATTGAAACAGACACCACCACTATTGACACCACCACCACTGCTATTGAAACAGACACCACAACTATTCACACCACCACCACCACCACTGCTATTGAAACAGACACCACCACTACTGACACCACCACTGCTATTGAAACAGACACCACCACTGCTATTGAAAGAGACACCACCACTATTGACACCACCACCACTTCTATTGAAACAGAAACCACCACTATTGACACCACCACCACTGCTATTGAAACAGACACCACCACTATTGACACCACCACCACTGCTATTGAAACAGACACCACCACTATTGACACCACCACCACTGCTATTGAAACAGACACCACCACTATTGACACCACAACCACTGCTATTGAAACAGACACCACCACTACTGACACCACCACTGCTATTGAATCAGACACCACCACTGCTATTGAAACAGACACCACCACTATTGACACCACCACCACCACTGCTATTGAAACAGACACCACCACTTTTGACACCACCACCACTTCTATTGAAACAGAAACCACCACTATTGACACCACCACAACTGCTATTGAAACAGACACCACCACTATTGACACCACCACCACCACTTCTATTGAAACAGACACCACCACTATTGACACGACCACCATCACTGCTATTGAAACAGACACCACAACTATTGACACCACCACCACTGCTATTGAAACAGACACCACAACTATTCACACCACCACCACCACCACTGCTATTGAAACAGACACCACCACTATTGACACGACCACCACCATTGCTATTGAAACAGACACCACAACTATTCACACCACCACCACCACCACTGCTATTGAAACAGACACCACCACTATTGACACCACCACCACTGCTATTGAAACAGACACCACAACTATTCACACCACCACCACCACCACTGCTATTGAAACAGACACCACCACTACTGACACCACCACTGCTATTGAAACAGACACCACCACTGCTATTGAAAGAGACACCACCACTATTGACACCACCACCACTTCTATTGAAACAGAAACCACCACTATTGACACCACCACCACTGCTATTGAAACAGACACCACCACTATTGACACCACCACCACCACTGCTACTGAAACAGACACCACCACTATTGACACGACTACCACTGCTATTGAAACAGACACCACCACTATTGACACCACCACCACCACTGCTATTGAAACAGACACCACCACTATTGACACGACTACCACTGCTATTGAAACAGACACCACCACTATTGACACCACCACCACCACTGCTATTGAAACAGACACCACCACTATTGACACCACCACCACCACTGCTATTGAAACAGACACCACCACTATTGACACCACCACCACCACTGCTATTGAAACAGACACCACAACTATTGACACCACCACCACCACTGCTATTGAAACAGACACCACAACTATTGACACCACCACCACCACCACTGCTATTGAAACAGACACCACCACTTTTGACACCACCACCACCACTGCTATTGAAACAGACACCACCACTATTGACACGACCACCACTGCTATTGAAACAGACACCACCACTATTGACACCACCACCACTGCTATTGAAACAGACACCACCACTATTGACACCACAACCACTGCTATTGAAACAGACACCACCACTATTGACACCACCACCACTGCTATTGAAACAGACACCACCACTATTGACACCACCACCACCACTGCTATTGAAACAGACACCACCACTATTGACACCACCACCACCACTGCTATTGAAACAGACACCACAACTATTGACACCACCAACACCACTGCTATTGAAACAGACACCACAACTATTCACACCACCACCACCACCACTGCTATTGAAACAGACACCACCACTATTGACACGACCACCACCATTGCTATTGAAACAGACACCACAACTATTCACACCACCACCACCACCACTGCTATTGAAACAGACACCACCACTATTGACACCACCACCACTGCTATTGAAACAGACACCACAACTATTCACACCACCACCACCACCACTGCTATTGAAACAGACACCACCACTACTGACACCACCACTGCTATTGAAACAGACACCACCACTGCTATTGAAAGAGACACCACCACTATTGACACCACCACCACTTCTATTGAAACAGAAACCACCACTATTGACACCACCACCACTGCTATTGAAACAGACACCACCACTATTGACACCACCACCACTGCTATTGAAACAGACACCACCACTATTGACACCACCACCACTGCTATTGAAACAGATACCACCACTATTGACACCACCACCACCACTGCTATTGAAACAGACACCACTACCATTGACACCACAACCACTGCTATTGAAACAGACACCACCACTACTGACACCACCACTGCTATTGAATCAGACACCACCACTGCTATTGAAACAGACACCACCACTATTGACACCACCACCACCACTGCTATTGAAACAGACACCACCACTTTTGACACCACCACCACTTCTATTGAAACAGAAACCACCACTATTGACACCACCACAACTGCTATTGAAACAGACACCACCACTATTGACACCACCACCACCACTTCTATTGAAACAGACACCACCACTATTGACACGACCACCATCACTGCTATTGAAACAGACACCACAACTATTGACACCACCACCACTGCTATTGAAACAGACACCACAACTATTCACACCACCACCACCACCACTGCTATTGAAACAGACACCACCACTATTGACACGACCACCACCATTGCTATTGAAACAGACACCACAACTATTCACACCACCACCACCACCACTGCTATTGAAACAGACACCACCACTATTGACACCACCACCACTGCTATTGAAACAGACACCACAACTATTCACACCACCACCACCACCACTGCTATTGAAACAGACACCACCACTACTGACACCACCACCGCTATTGAAACAGACACCACCACTGCTATTGAAAGAGACACCACCACTATTGACACCACCACCACTTCTATTGAAACAGAAACCACCACTATTGACACCACCACCACTGCTATTGAAACAGACACCACCACTATTGACACCACCACCACCACTGCTACTGAAACAGACACCACCACTATTGACACGACTACCACTGCTATTGAAACAGACACCACCACTATTGACACCACCACCACCACTGCTATTGAAACAGACACCACCACTATTGACACGACTACCACTGCTATTGAAACAGACACCACCACTATTGACACCACCACCACCACTGCTATTGAAACAGACACCACCACTATTGACACCACCACCACCACTGCTATTGAAACAGACACCACCACTATTGACACCACCACCACCACTGCTATTGAAACAGACACCACAACTATTGACACCACCACCACCACTGCTATTGAAACAGACACCACAACTATTGACACCACCACCACCACCACTGCTATTGAAACAGACACCACCACTTTTGACACCACCACCACCACTGCTATTGAAACAGACACCACCACTATTGACACGACCACCACTGCTATTGAAACAGACACCACCACTATTGACACCACCACCACTGCTATTGAAACAGACACCACCACTATTGACACCACAACCACTGCTATTGAAACAGACACCACCACTATTGACACCACCACCACTGCTATTGAAACAGACACCACCACTATTGACACCACCACCACTGCTATTGAAACAGACACCACCACTATTGACACCACAACCACTGCTATTGAAACAGACACCACCACTATTGACACCACCACCACTGCTATTGAAACAGACACCACCACTATTGACACCACCACCACTTCTATTGAAACAGAAACCACCACTATTGACACCACCACCACTGCTATTGAAACAGACACCACCACTATTGACACCACCACCACCACTTCTATTGAAACAGACACCACCACTATTGACACGACCACCACCACTGCGATTGAAACAGACACCACAACTATTGACACCACCACCACTGCTATTGAAACAGACACCACAGCTATTCACACCACCACCACCACCACTGCTATTGAAACAGACACCACCACTATTGACACCACCACCACTGCTATTGAAACAGACACCACAACTTTTCACACCACCACCACCACCACTGCTATTGAAACAGACACCACCACTATTGACACCACAACCACTGCTATTGAAACAGACACCACCACTATTGACACCACCACCACTGCTTTTGAAACAGACACCACCACTATTGACACCACCACCACTTCTATTGAAACAGAAACCACCACTATTGACACCACCACCACTGCTATTGAAACAGACACCACCACTATTGACACCACCACCACCACTTCTATTGAAACAGACACCACCACTATTGACACGACCACCACCACTGCGATTGAAACAGACACCACAACTATTGACACCACCACCACTGCTATTGAAACAGACACCACAACTATTCACACCACCACCACCACCACTGCTATTGAAACAGACACCACCACTATTGACACGACCACCACCACTGCTATTGAAACAGACTCCACAACTTTTCACACCACCACCACTGCTATTGAAACAGACACCACCACTTTTGACACGACCACCACCACTGCTATTGAAACAGACACCACAACTATTCACACCACCATCACCACCACTGCTATTGAAACAGACACCACCACTATTGACACCACCACCACTGCTATTGAAACAGACACCACCACTATTGACACCACCACCACCACTGCTATTGAAACAGACACCACCACTACTGACACCACCACTGCTATTGAAACAGACACCACCACTGCTATTGAAACAGACATCACCACTATTGACACCACCACCACCACTGCTATTGAAACAGACACCACCACTATTGACACCACCACCACTTCTATTGAAACAGAAACCACCACTATTGACACCACCACAACTGCTATTGAAACAGACACCACCACTATTGACACCACCACCACCACTTCTATTGAAACAGACACCACCACTATTGAGACGACCACCACCACTGCTATTGAAACAGACACCACAACTATTGACACCACCACCACTGCTATTGAAACAGACACCACAACTATTCACACCACCACCACCACCACTGCTATTGAAACAGACACCACCACTATTGACACCACCACCACTGCTATTGAAACAGACACCACAACTATTCACACCACCACCACCACCACTGCTATTGAAACAGACACCACCACTACTGACACCACCACTGCTATTGAAACAGACACCACCACTATTGACACCACCACCACTTCTATTGAAACAGAAACCACCACTATTGACACCACCACCACTGCTATTGAAACAGACACCACCACTATTGACACCACCACCAACACTGCTACTGAAACAGAAACCACCACTATTGACACCACTACCACTGCTATTGAAACAGACACCACCACTATTGACACCACCACCACCACTGCTATTGAAACAGACACCACCACTATTGACACGACTACCACTGCTATTGAAACAGACACCACCACTATTGACACCACCACCACCACTGCTATTGAAACAGACACCACCACTATTGACACCACCACCACCACTGCTATTGAAACAGACACCACCACTTTTGACACCACCACCACCACTGCGATTGAAACAGACACCACAACTATTGACACCACCACCACCACTGCTATTGAAACAGACACCACAACTATTGACACCACCACCACCACCACTGCTATTGAAAAAGACACCACCACTATTGAAACCACCAGCACTGCTACTGAAACAGACACCACAACTATTGACACCACCACCACTGCTATTGAAACAGACACCACAACTATTGACACCACCACCACTGCTATTGAAACACACACCACCACTATTGACACCACCACCACTGCTCTTGAAACAGACACCACCACTATTGAAACCACCACCACTGCTATTGAAACAGACACCACCACTATTGACACCACCAGCACTGCTATTGAAACAGACACCACCACTATTGACACCACCACCACTGCTATTGAAACAGACACCACCACTATTGACACCACCACCACCACTTCTATTGAAACAGACACCACAACTATTCACACCACCACCACCACCACTGCTATTGAAACAGACACCACCACTATTGACACCACCACCACTGCTATTGAAACAGACACCACAGCTATTGACACCACCACCACTGCTATTGAAACAGACACCACCACTATTGACACCACCACCACCACTGCTATTGAAACAGACACCACAACTATTGACACCACCACCACTGCTATTGAAACAGACACCACCACTATTGACACCACCACCACCACTGCTATTGAAACAGACACCACCACTATTGACACCACCACCACCACCACTGCTATTGAAACAGACACCACCAATATTGACACCACCACCACTGCTATTGAAACAGACACCACCACTATTGACACCACCACCACCACTGCTATTGAAACAGACACCACAACTATTGACACCACCACCACTGCTATTGAAACAGACACCACCAATATTGACACCACCACCACTGCTATTGAAACAGACACCACCACTATTGACACCACCACCACTGCTATTGAAACAGACACCACCACTATTGAAACCACCAGCACTGCTATTGAAACAGACACCACAACTATTGACACCACCACCACTGCTATTGAAACAGACACCACCACTATTGACACCACCACCACTGCTATTGAAACAGACATCACCACTATTGACACCACCACCACTGCTATTGAAACAGACACCACCACTATTGAAACCACCACCACTGCTATTGAAACAGACACCACCACTATTGACACCACCACCACTGCTATTGAAACAGACACCACCACTATTGACACCACCACCACCACTTCTATTGAAACAGACACCACAACTATTCACACCACCACCACCACCACTGCTATTGAAACAGACACCACCACTATTGACACCACCACCACTGCTATTGAAACAGACACCACCACTATTGACACCACCACCACTGCTATTGAAACAGACACCACCACTATTGAAACCACCACTACTGCTATTGAAACAGACACCACCACTATTGACCCCACCACCACTGCTATTGAAACAGACACCACCACTATTGACACCACCACCACTGCTATTGAAACAGACACCACCACTATTGACACCACCACCACTGCTATTGAAACAGACACCACAACTATTGACACCACCACCACTGCTATTGAAACAGACACCACCACTATTGACACCACCACCACCACTGCTATTGAAACAGACACCACAACTATTGACACCACCACTACTGCTATTGAAACAGACACCACCACTATTGACACTACCACCACTGCTATTGAAACAGATACCACCACTATGGACACCACCATCACTGCTATTGAAACAGACAACACCACTATTGACACGACCACCACCACTGCTATTGAAACAGACACCACCACTATTGACACCACCACCACTGCTATTGAAACAGACACCACCAATATTGACACCACCACCACCACTGCTACTGAAACAGACACCACCACTATTAAAACCACCAGCACTGCTATTGAAACAGACACCACAACTATTGACACCACCACCACTGCTATTGAAACAGACACCACCACTATTGACACCACCACCACTGCTATTGAAACAGACACCACCACTATTGACACCACCACCACTGCTATTGAAACAGACACCACCACTATTGACACTACCACCACTGCTATTGAAACAGACACCACCACTATTGACACCACCACCACTGCTATTGAAACAGACACCACCACAATTGACACCACCACCACTGCTATTGAAACAGACACCACCACTATTGACACTACCACCACTGCTATTGAAACAGACACCACCACTATTGACACCACCACCACTGCTATTGAAACAGACACCACCACTATTGACACGGCCACCACCACTGCTATTGAAACAGACACCACCACTATTGACACGACCACCACCACTGCTATTGAAACAGACACCACCACTATTGACACCACCACCACCACTGCTATTGAAACAGACACCACCACTATTAAAACCACCACCACTGCTATTGAAACAGACACCACCACTATTGACACCACCACCACTGCTATTGAAACAGACACCACCACTATTGAAACCATCACCACTGCTATTGAAACAGACACCACCACTATTGACACCACCACCACTGCTATTGAAACAGACACCACCACTATTGACACCACCACCACCACTGCTATTGAAACAGACACCACAACTATTCACACCACCACTGCTATTGAAACAGACACCACCACTATTGACACCACCACCACTGCTATTGAAACAGACACCACCATTATTGACACCACCACCACTGCTATTGAAACAGACACCACAACTATTCACACCACCACCACCACCACTGCTATTGAAACAGACACCACCATTATTGACACCACCACCACCACTGCTATTGAAACAGACACCACAACTATTCACACCACCACCACCACCACTGCTATTGAAACAGACACCACCACTACTGACACCACCACTGCTATTGAAACAGACACCACCACTATTGAAACAGACACCACCACTGCTATTGAAACAGACACCACCACTATTGACACCACAACCACTGCTATTGAAACAGACACCACCACTATTGACACCACCACCACCACTGCTATTGAAACAGACACCACCACTATTGACACCACAACCACTGCTATTGAAACAGACACCACCACTATTGACACCACCACCACTGCTATTGAAACAGACACCACAACTATTGACACCACCACCACTGCTATTGAAACAGACACCACGACTATTGACACCACCACCACTGCTATTGAAACAGACACCACCACTATTGACACCACCACCACCACTGCTATTGAAACAGACACCACGACTATTGACACCACCACCACTGCTATTGAAACAGACACCACCACTATTGACACCACCACCACTGCTATTGAAACAGACACCACCACTATTGAAACGACCACCACTGCTATTGAAACAGACACCACGACTATTGACACCACCACCACTGCTATTGAAACAGACACCACCACTATTGACACCACAACCACTGCTATTGAAACAGACACCACCACTATTGAAACGACCACCACTGCTATTAAAACAGACACCACCACTATTGACACCATCACCACCACTGCTATTGAAACAGACACCACCACTATTGACACCACAACCACTGCTATTGAAACAGACACCACCACTATTGACACCACCACCACTGCTATTGAAACAGACACCACCACTGCTATTGAAACAGACACCACCACTATTGACACCACCACCACCACTGCTATTGAAACAGACACCACCACTATTGACACCACAACCACTGCTATTGAAACAGACACCACCACTATTGACACCATCACCACTGCTATTGAAACAGACACCACCACTATTGACACCATCACCACTGCTATTGAAACAGACACCACCACTATTGACACAACCACCACTGCTATTGAAACAGACACCACAACTATTGACACCACCACCACTGCTATTGAAACAGACACCACGACTATTGACACCTCAACCACTGCTATTGAAACAGACACCACCACTATTGACACCACCACCACTGCTATTGAAACAGACACCACCACTATTGACACCACAACCACTGCTATTGAAACAGACACCACCACTATTGACACCACCACCACTGCTATTGAAACTGACACCACCACCACTGCTATTGAAACAGACACCACAACTATTGACACAACAACCACTGCTATTGAAACAGACACCACCACTATTGACACCACCACCACTGCTATTGAAACAGACACCACAACTATTGACACAACAACCACTGCTATTGAAACAGACACCACAACTATTGACACAACAACCACTGCTATTGAAACAGACACCACTACTACTGAGACCACCACCACTGCTATTATATCCACTACCACTGCTTTTGAACCCACACCTTCTTCTACTGATGACACCACCACCATTGACACAACCACCACTGCTGTTGTCACCACCTCTATATATTCCCCTACCACTGCTCCACATATTTCTTGTAAAGGTGTGGACAGGTGAGGTTTGTTTTTTTAAATTCAAATTAATATTTTATCAAAGACATTTGAGATGTTTAATGTTACATTTTTTCCCCAACAGTCATCCACTTGAGACTCAGCTCCTGTCTGGAGATACCTCAGCAGTGCTCTGTAACTTCCCTATCTCTGATTATGCCTGTTCATCAGTAAGTCTTTCATTAGCCAGATGTAAAATATCTCAAATGTAGGGATTTTTCTACTTCATCAACTTTTTCTACTTGTTTTTCTTTCTTTCAAGGCTGCAGTCCTGTCTTCCAGAGATCTCACCACTCTTCTATCATGTAAATTATCAAGCAACATCAGTGAATCCAAAGCAACTTGGACCCTTTTCTTCCAAAGATTTTCAGCACCTCTGGAGGAAGCTCTGGATGCATACTTCAACATGGTAGATAACTCTGAGTAACAGATTAATACCAGCTCAACATTTGATTGATACTGAACATTGAAACACCCACTTTCTCTCACAGACCCTCAACTTCAGTGTGCCTGACCCTCATGTTCTTGATGCCATTGGTGAGGTGAAGGTCAACAACTTTAGCGCTGCTCAGCTTACAGATGTTGCATTCATCACCAAGTGGTTCCAGATCAGGCTCAGACCATTTTTGTCATCAGTGTCTTCAGACTTCCTCTCCAGTCTCAGTTCCAAGAGCTTCAGCTGCCAGTCCTACCAGGCTGTGTAAGTATGGAGACTGAAATGTATGAAATGATGCTTATGAGGAAAAGCAAAAAATAAATCACCACTTCTGATCTCGTCCCTTCAAAATTAGGGTGGAGGCTTTTAGTTCACAAGACCCTCTTATGGAAGAGAAGAAACTGTCCATCGTCTCAGATTTCATCCTTCCTTTCCTCTCCAGAGCTGACCTGTCAGGTATGTAAAGCAGTGTTACTCTAACTGAGCAGTCCTACCTTTAGAAGAATGTGTGTTAGCTTGTTAAATAAGTCACACTGACTTAATGCAGAGATTCGGTTCCTGGCTGTCCTGTTATTGTTTATCCTGGGTGTGTTTTTGTTTGTGTGTATGAGTTAGTGGTCTGTGTAACACACCCTGTGGTTTTAGGTCAGTCCTGTGTGCAGTCAGTGAGCAATGACTCTGACTGGCTGGTGAAGAATTTTGGCCGATTCAGAAGTGTGGCCTCATTCTCTGATTTCATCAGGCTGAAGAGAGACTTCAATGGAGTGAGTTCCCCAACACTTACCTCAGCACCTTCTGATGACTGTTCTGTTGAGACACAGTAGATTAGAAAAGCATGACTGTCTTGTGTTCAGGGGTTGGTTTAATAGTAACTCTCTCTCAGGTGAATGCAGCAGAAGTTCTAACTCCAGCCCAGTTGGCAGAACTGTGCTCCGAACCCTCTCGACTCCGAGGTCCTCAGGATGTTAACACTGTGATGGCAGCAATTAATCCAAACCAGTTTGCCTCCTTCTTCAACATCCTCACTCCCAACATCCTGGTACTTACCCCTTCTCTGCTTCATTGCTGTCATAGATTTTCTGATATAATGAACAGCAGATGCTCATTCAAAACTCATCCATTTCTTACAGTTAATGAATTCAGTCTGTCTTTTTCTGTTAAATGTAGATGTTTTATTATTCTCTCTAATGAGTGGATGATTGGAGCACACTGGTGGGGTGTAAGGGCTCAGCTGGTGGGCCATGCAGGACTCTTCAAGACTGTGATATTAGTCAAAAGCCTGGGTGAAAATAGAGTCACATAGAAGCAAACATGAAGGTTCCCAGAGAAATCAATGCCCCTCCGCCCTACCATCAACAAACCTGAGTGAACAAGTTCATAAGCAATCTGGGATTTGATAGAAACAAACAAACATGAATAAAAAACTGAAATGGAGAATAAAGTCTGTAAATCTGCCTTTAAACAGGAAACTGAGATCCTATATATGCAGTGCATGTTATTTTAAACTCTTGTTACCTCTAAATCTCTCTGTGTTAAGAAAAACGAGTCCCTGTACTCCACTGAGGTGAAGGGAGCGTTCCTCCAGGCCGTTCTGCTGAGAGGGGGTCTGTCCTCTGCAGCAGTGTCTGATTCAGAGGTTCTACAGTGGGTGGATGTTCGGCTCGGACCCTTCCTCTCCAGCCTCTCCTCTGCAGATGTAACACCGTACTTCAACATTATCAGAAACCGGATCTGCAACACCAGCCAGACAGCGTAAGAGACACTTCTAGTGTTGCTGAGTGTTTAATGTAGGATCATATAAAGAGGGGAAGAGAGGGGGAGGTGTGGAGTCTTGTGTGTTGGGCTTTGTGTAGCACGGCTGTGATGAACTATTTCCTGTGCTGTAACAGGGTCAGCAAGTTGGACTCTCTGAGATCAGCTTTCAGCAACGACATACAGGTTCAGATCTACAGCAACATCCAGCAGCTCCTCACAGGTATAACACACACTCCCTCATGCTCACTAATAAATAAATAAATAAATAAATAAAAAGAAACATTGTTTTGTTTGGTTGATTTGTTTATTTGCTGTTTTTGCTCTACAGAACTGAATGGTCTGCGTTGCTACAGCGGCGGGAGCTTCTTTGTCTTCCTCAGGACCTCCTTCCTCAGTTTTGGATTTCCTGACCTGAGCGGCCTTCTGTCCATCATCCCAGCCAGCCGACAGCAAGAGGTACTGCTGCTTTAAACCTGAGAGGAAAAAGCAAGTTTCAGAGTCAGCCAGTCACACAGTCACTGAGCCAGTCATTAATCCAGCCTACAGTCCTTCAGTAGCACTGTTCCTAACCAGCCCATGAGTAAACCAGTCAGTCCAATAGTGAGCGTTTATCCACACACCCCTCTCTCTATAGTGAGTGTGTTGATCTCCTCTCTGTTCTGTAGCTGTTGGGCTCCATCTCTCCAGGAGAACTGAGGGAGTTTCTGAAAGGGTCCAACACAGTCAGGAACGGGTCAGATCTCTGCACGCTCCTCAACAACTACAACAGCACCAACCAGTATCTGCAGACGGTACACCTGTGCTCATCTCACCTTTCTCCCTCTACCTTCACTCTCAGTCTTTTCTATCCATTCAGTCCTGCTGTTTCTCCCTCAGTTTGACCCTTTTAGATGGATTTAATGCAGTAATCCATGTTTAAAGCTCTCTTTTCTGTCTCTCTCCATTCCTCTCTGGACCTCTGCTTCCTCCCTCTGGATCTCTGTGCAGGAGCCGGTTGTGTCTGCAGCTGTGGGCAGGCAGACGTTGGGGTGTGTGTGGTCTGGTGCTCTCAGTGTGTCGTCTCAGGATGAGGTGGATCAGTGGTTTAATGTCAGACTGGTTCAGTACCTGCCCTTCCTCAGCTCTCAGCTCATCAGCTCCACTCAGCTCAGCGGCGCCTCCTGCCTGTCATTCAGGAAAATGTGAGTCTCTGTTTGGAGTAGTGATAAACTGTTGTATCATGGTTAATAATGATCTTTCTGTTGTAAAATAATGATTGTTATTATTTTTATGATCAGGGTTTCAGTCCTGGGGAAGAACTATAATTTCTCAGCCACTGATTTCACCCCAGCTGATGTCTACAGCTCTATAAAGACATATCTGAACAGCAGTGGTAAGCACAGCTATGTTGATCTCGTTCTGTCTCTCCCTCTGTATGTTCATCTGTGCTCTGGAGACTCTACACATTTAGTAAGTGTATACATGTGTGTGTTTCTGTGGTTTATGTGTGTGTATGTGTGAACCTTGTAGATGGATCTCCTCGCTGCTATAACTCCTCCGATCCCCTTCTGAACTCCACTGCCTGGTTCGCCGACAACATTGGAGTCTTCATCACCTTCATCACCCTCACTGACCTCCAGTCCTTTGTATCAGAGAGCAAGGTAACACTCACCCAAACACACTTATACAAACACACACTTATACACACACAACTACACACACACACACACACACACACACACATCTGATCTCCCAGTTTACTGAGGTTTGATTGTGTTGTGTAGATCGGTGTGTTCCTGGAAAACTCTCAGAATATCCAGCTGTTTAACAACACAGGAATTCCAGCCAACGTCATCAAATACTACAGCTCACAGCTCTACATCCAGAAACCTGACTACAACCCCCTCAGGTAACACACTACACACTACACACTAAATACTACAGCTCACAGCTCTACATCCAGAAACCTGACTACAACCCTCTCAGGTAACACACTACACACTAAACACTAAATACTACAGCACACAGCTCTACATCCAGAATCCTGACTACAACCCCCTCAGGTAACACACTACACACTACACACTAAATACTACAGCTCACAGCTCTACATCCAGAATCCTGATTACAACCCCCTCAGGTAACACACTACACACTACACACTAAATACTACAGCTCACAGCTCTACATCCAGAATCCTGACTACAACCCCCTCAGGTAACACACTACACACTAAATACTACAGCTCACAGCTCTACATCCAGAATCCTGACTACAACCCCCTCAGGTAACACACTACACACTACACACTAAATACTACAGCTCACAGCTCTACATCCAGAATCCTGACTACAACCCCCTCAGATAACACACTACACACTAAATACTACAGCTCACAGTTATACATCCAGAATCCTGACTACAACCCCCTCAGGTAACACACTACACACTACACACTAAATAATACAGCTCATAGCTCTACATCCAGAATCCTGACTACAACCCCCTCAGATAACACACTACACACTAAATACTACAGCTCACAGCTCTACATCCAGAATCCTGATTACAACCCCCTCAGGTAACACACTACACACTACACACTAAATACTACAGCTCTACATCCAGAATCCTGACTACAACCCCCTCAGGTAACACACTACACACTACACACTAAATACTACAGCTCACAGCTCTACATCCAGAATCCTGACTACAACCCCCTCAGGTAACACACTACACACTACACACTAAATACTACAGAACTACATCCAGAATCCTGACTACAACCCCCTCAGATAACACACTAGATAAATGGTCTATTAGTATATATGTATATGTGTCTGTTTGTGTTTATATATTTATCCATTTAATTGCTTGTTTGTGTGTGTAGGTTGCCAGGTGTGCTCCTGTGTGGAGTTCCTGGATCTGTGTTTGTGTCTCTTGGAACTGCAGACATACACAACATTATAGCAAGCCTCAACAAATTCTGTCCACAAATTAATCCAGAGGTAATTAATAGCTTGGTCAGATCTTCTACCATTTCAGTGAGCTCTTCTCCAGTTACCTATAATCCTTCTCTTCTTTCAGGTCACAGCATCTCTGGTGGCAAGCTTTCCTACCTTATCCACAACCATCATCCAGACACTTGGAAAACAGAGTATTGGACTGACTGAAGGTCAGATAACCACTGCTATCCCTACTGTTATCAACAGCACCCTGCCCACACTCAGCACCGTCACAGGCTGGAACCAGGGTCAGACCAATGCCCTCATCCAGAGCGTCACTAGTGCAGGCTTCAATGTGAGTGTACACAGCACACAAAACTGTAACAATTACTTTCAAGTTTTATCTGAGTGCATTGCTTCAGAGGACATTAATCTGAAATGATATACTTATTGACAGATCAACAGTGCCTCTTCTCTGGTGACTCTGGGCACACTCATCGGAGGAGTTCCTTCAGCAACCATCAACAAGATCTCATCCTCTGAGCTTCTGACTGTATCCCAGAATCCAACATTCATCAACAACATTCTGACGGCACCAGTGATTGTACAAGAAACATTCGTCCAGCAGGTAATCACACACACACACACTCTGCAGAATTTCGTCCATTTAAAGTACTGAGAAATTCAGACACTCCAGTATAATGTAGACGTTTGCAAAACCTCAACTTAGTCAATCCTCTTCTCCTGTGTTCCAGATCATCTCTATAGATCAGGCCAAAGTGGTGGAGAATGTTCCAGATGCACTGGCAGCGTATATCCCACCTGTGCTCCTGTCATCTCTCACCTCCATCAATATTTCACTCATCAATGTGAAGATGTGGAAACAAGAACAGGTAAGAGAACACACACTCACACACAAAGTGCTTCTACAATCAATCAAGCACTCGGCATTGCGATCACTAAACCAACACTGGGTAGTGTTAACTCTCAAAACCACCTCAACTCTTCATGACTTCTGCAGGATTCCAAGCAAACATTTCTCTGATGTTCTGGTCCATGCTGACATAACTACACAATTCCTGATTTTTCAGAAGTACTTTCTATCTGCAAATCTTCTAGCAAATCCAAAAGGTTATTTGGCGAAGGCTTTGGCTTTGTGACATCATAGTGCTTAATCAGGCTGGATGGTAAATTGTGGCCTTGAAGGGATGCTCCTGGTCAGCAGCAATTCTCACATAGGCTGTGGAATTCAAGTGACGATTAGTTGCTATAAATGGTCCAGATGTGTTATGTTTTGCATCTCTGCAAAACTGCAAAGTTGTGCAGAGTGAGTATCTGAGTTACTGTAGCCTTTCTCTCAGCTCCAACTAGGCTGACCATTATATGTTGACCTCTGTCTTCAACAAGATGTTTCCATCTGCAGAAAAAACTGCTCACTGGATGCATTTACTTCATTACACCACTTTGAAGCACTGAGATCATATTTTACATGTATCTGATGGTTGATATGAACATTTCTTGAGGCTGCAGATCGATATCTGCATGGTTTTATACATTCCACTGCTGCCACACAATTAGAAGGTTCGAAAATTTGCATGAAAATAGGGTTTCAATTCCTCCTAATAATGTGCTCAGTGAGTGTATAATAAAAATCCATGACATATTTTAATATTTTTTTTTAACTCCACTCCTAGGCTGTGGTGTTGTTTGGTCCAGTGGTTAGTGCCAGTAACAATATGGAAGAGTAAGTAAAAGACACACACTCTTACACAGCTTATGATAGCTTATAATAGAAGGGTAACACTTTACATGGATGGTCTATTGGATATGCTCACATTCAACAAACATTCAACTTGTTGTCTCTTAAATGCAACTGAACTCTAAGCTAAATGTAAATGAACTTAATTTTAACTCTTAGGTGCCAGGCTACTTCAATCATAACCTTTTGATGGTGTGGTGAAAATATGCTTTTTTCATACATTACCCACTTAAGCCAGGGCAGGATGTCCAGCAAATGATCTGTCACATTACATCACATTATCCATATGTATGCCTAGGTCAATGGTGAAAACATTAAAGGTGCTTCGTCATTAAATTTGTGTTTGTCTCCCCCTGTAGGCTGTCAGAGTCAATACTGCAGGGATTTACCTGTACATCAGCTCGGTCTCTACCTCTGCAGAAAATTAAACAACTGGTAACAGCCTGTAGACCACGTGCAGGCAGAAACAAGGTCACCCTGAAAGAGTCTCAGGTACACAGTGATCCTCAGTTACTCAGTGATCAATCAGTTTGGATGCTCCCAAAATAAATGGACCTATTTATATTTCTCTGGTACCAATTTTTATACGCTGGTCAAGATGGGCTCTATTCATGTACTGTCCTCTTCAGCTAGGGCAAAAAAGTAAGTTAGTCTGTCGATTAATCTACTGTCCTGTCATAGATGCAATGTGAGTGTCCACATGAAGGCATGGACTGTTGTGATTAAGCCCTGCTATAGTGCAGCAGCTTGTCTGCCATCTTATGTGGGCTCTGCTAACTGGATCAATGGACAAACCCACCACCATCTCACATTCCAGGGGCTATAATAGATGGCTCTGGAGGCAACATCTGACTCTAAAGTTGTTAAGTTGTTCGTGCTTTAGCATCAATTTAGCATCACTACTTTAGCAATAAAGTTGTCATGTCTTGACTCGACTTGTCTTGAAAAGTGATGTAATTCACACCATGTTTTCTGTTGTAGCTGATCTGCATGTACAACTTTGTGAAAGAGGACTTAACTCTGAGCTTCACTGATTTACCTTCAGACATGCTGCTCTACTACAGGTGTGTATTAAGCATATTGGAACCACCCTCCACTGACCCAACCCTTGTAATCCTCCCTATCTAGTCACAAATATAAGGGCATGAAGGACTATATCCAAGATGTATGTGCCTTTCCCTTCCCTGCAGATGCATAGTTATTTCTTGTAGAGAAGAATGATGTATGCCTCCACCCTTATATTGGTTACTGGGGATTAAGTAAGATCACAGTCAAGAACCACTAGCCATCACTTGCCCCTCATGACTTCAGCTTTCAAGGCACTGCAGAAGGCATCCATTTTTATCAAGCCGGAAATGTACAGTGATTACAACATTGTCAGGTTTAGGGAAGGTGGACAACATCTTCATCATCACTCAGCCAGGCAATTATGAGTACCTTGTAATGCTCTTTGGACTGATTAATGGTCCAGCTGCCTTCCAACAGTACCTCAGTAATGAAGTCATGAGGGAGGCCCTTGACTGCTGTGTGTTGACACATTCAGTGAGTTCTCCGGTTGTGTCTGAAGAATACTTTATTCACAAAGCTTTAGACATGTCTGTTCTATGTTCTGTCATTCACCTTCCTGTATGGATCTGGCTAGGGTTAGGGTTAGATCCAGACCATAGTATAGCCCATGCTGTACGCTGCTCTGGACCACTACTATTGACCAAAAGCACATGACAGACTGCAGACATAGGCCAGCACATTCCCTGCTTATTCATGCATGTTTATGTGTGTTGTAGCTATAACAAGGTGCCACAGGAGAAGTGCAGGCAATATTTTAAGGCTCTGGGTGCAGCAGATTTCTCTATTCCTTCCAGCGTCCTCAACCGACAGGCCGTCTTGTTCAAGAGTGCAAAGGATTGTCTGGTAAAGCACACATCTACACACTCATAGGCACACACATGATGTGATTATCTTACATAATGTTTTGGAAAGACATGCTGTGTAACATTAATATTCAAAGTATCCTGTGTGTCACACCTCCAAAATGGCAACTTTACAGGAAAAAAATGACAAAATGTAATAAACAACTGCCAGATGTACTGTAGTCAAAATGGGAAAAAGTCTTAAATGGAGATACACTGTTTTTTAAAGACAGGGATAAGAATAACATATGTTGCATTACAGCTACACTAACACAACTGTAGACATGCGAACACCAGCAAGTACCTGCTGGCAACACATAATAATCTTCTTTACAACAACATTTTTCCTGCTTCTAAACTCTATGTATCATGAATGATTCTGGAGCCCACTGCTTACATTAAGAAATTCATTACTTTCATATTTTCTTCTAAAAAAACATATGAAACAGGTGTCATATAAAAGCCCAAACTCTCTTCTTTTATTATCTACTTGCCTTATATATCTTATCTGACATTTGACAAAATGCCTCTTAAATGTAACTACACTATAAGTTGAATGTAAATGATTGTCCGTTGAATATAACCCTATACCAAACCTACCATATACCAATATATACCAAATTTCAGTTTTTAATTACATTACATTAGATTAGATTAGAGTTTGGGTTAAGGGTTAATTCTGTGGTAATTTTAGGGTTAGAGTTAGGCTTAGGGTGCAGGTTTAAATTCAATAGACCATCATTCACATTCAGCTTTGGGCTCAGTTCCATTTAACATATTCAGTTGAAGGTCAGACTAATGCCAGGTGAGCATCCACAAGGCATTTATAATAGATAATTGCCTATTTTGAGCCAGCAACTATATCTTCTGTTCCATTAAAGCATTATGAATATTCATAATTTTACTAATACATGGTCTGTGTTTCTGTAGGGTATATCTGGTTGGAGTCTGACTAAGGATCAGGTGGAGGTTCTGGGTAATATGGTCTGCACACTGGACCCCCCCTACATCCAGAACTCTGACCCACTTGTCCTGGAGAAACTGAAGGACTGTGGAGACCTTTCTGACTCTCAGATCATGGCTGTACAGACACTGCTGTTCTCTGGCAAAACTCCTTATGGGTAAGAAAGAATTAAATTCTATGGATATTATATGGAATTGTTGGTACCCCTCGGTTAATGAAAGAAAAACCCACAATGGTCAAAAATAGTAATAATAAATAGAAATACTATGAAAATTAACCAATGAAAGTCAGACATGGTTTTTCAATCATGCTTCAACAGAATTATTAAAAAAATAAACTCATGAAACAGGCCTGGACAGAAATGATGGTACCCATAACTTAATATTTTGTTGCACAACATTTTAAGGCAATCACTGCAATCAAACGATTCCTGTAACTGTCAATGAGACTTCTGCACCTCTCAATAGGTATTTTGGCCCACTCCTCATGAGCAAACTGCTCCATTTGTCCCAGGTTTGAAGGGAGCCTTTTCCAGATGGCATGTTTCAGCTCCTTCCAAAGATGCTCAATAGGATTTAGGTCAGGGCTCATAGAAGGCCACTTCAGAATAGTCCAATGTTTCCCTCTTAGCCATTCTTGGGTGTTTTAGCTGTGTTTTGGGTCATTATCCTGTTGCAAGACCCATGACCTGCGACTAAGACCAAGCTTTCTGACACTGGGCAGCACATTTCTCTCTAGAATCCCTTGATAGTCTTGAGATTACATTGTACCCTGCACTGATACACCCTGCGCCAGATGCAGCAAAGCAGCCCCAGAACATAACAGAGCCCCCTCCATGTTTCACAGCAGGGACAGTGTTCTTTTCTTAATATGCTTCATTTTTCCATCTGTGAACATAGAGCGGATGTGCCTTGGCAAAAAGTTTAATTTTTGTCTCATCTGTCCATAGGACATTCTCCCAGAAGCTTTGGGGCTTGTAGTTTGGCAAATTTCAGTCTGTTTTTTATGATTTGTTTTCAACAATGGTGTCCTCCTTGATCGTCTTCCATGAAGTCCACTTTGGCTCAAAGATGCTTGGAGATGGTCTTATAACCTTTACCTTTAACATGCTTGTCTATAATTTTCTTTCTAATTTCCTTTAACTCTTTCCTTCTCTTGCTCTGGTCCATGTTGAGTGTGGTACACACCATGTCACCAAACAGCACAGTGACTACCTGTAGCCCTATATATAGGCCCACTGACTGATTACAAGATTGTAGACACCTGTGATGCTAGTTAGTGGACATACCCTGATTTAACATGTCCATTTGGTCACATTATTTTCAGGGGTACCATCATTTTTGTCCAGTCCTGTTTAATAAGATTACTTTTTAAAATAATTTTGTTGAAGCATGGTTCAAAATCAATGTTGGGTTTTCGTTTGTTTATTTTCATAGAATTTGTATTTATTATTACTTTTGTCAGATTCAAGTTATTTCTGTGACCATTGTGGGTTCTTTTTTTATTTGCCGAGGGGTACCAACAATTTTGTCCACATGTGTTCAGTTGTCTTATTGAATTAAAAATGCCATTATTATTTTTTTTAGTAATCGCTTAACTTGGAATCTAAACACTTTGAACCAGCTGGATATTCTTCCCCTTTACCTGAAACGAGACTTCTGGGCCACTTTTAGCTCTGTACGTAAATATGATTATTAAAAAAAAATGTGTACTTTTGTGTTTGTTTATTATTTTTAAATGTGTCCAGTCCTTCTCCTCTGATCATATACTGTTTTCTGAAAGTTTATTCTTCAATGCTGGGGTGTGTGGTGTAATTTTGTTTATGTGTGTGTGTTGAAGAGTATGAAGACAACATTTTTGAAGTCCTTTATACCATTCTTGAGGAGTCAGAAGATTGACACATCAAAACTAAAGAAATTCACTACAGAAGTCAACTTTAATTTGAAAATTGGAATACGTGCAAGAACAGGTATCAGTGCACTACAGTACTAACACAAACACACTGACTCAGACACAGGGCTGTAGAGTTTAATAAAGTTTCACTGTGTTTAAGTATCTGTTATGAGGTTGCTTTTCCAAAATAGGAGAAAATACATCTCAGATCTTCCTGAACCACTAACCTGTGAAGACTGACTGAAACTTCTGGACAGCTTTATGTAGAAAACAAACATAACATAGGGCATAGTCCAGGATAGTGCCAAAGGGCAGGACTGTGTATTTGTAATGACCAGTAGTGTGATGACGGAAATTGTTCTGTACACGTACACTTTGATGAAGTTGCATCCATAGAAATCTAGCCATGGAAATCCACTAATAAGCTGTTATCTATGGGTGTAATTAAATTACCTCCTGGTGATGTCAATTGTGCAGACAGCAATGATTCATTTTTTATGAAATTGCCAGTGAACTTCAATCAGTGGCTGTTAAAGTCTCAGAGAGGTTGTTCCAATGGGTAGCGTCCAATGGGACAACCAGCGTTTGAGTAGGAAGGAGTAGGTGGAGTAGGAAAATGACATTGGCACCCATATTTCATTACTTGATGGATTGTTGGTTGGTTTTGACTGTTGACAGTTTGGGCTATCTAGACTACAATGCTTATGATTCCTGTAAAACAGACTTGCTATGAGTCTGAAATTTGGCGATGATAAGGATCGGCTGGCCTGTCTCACAAGCTTAGAACATATTGTTACCTTAACTGGATCTACTGAGTTGTTTTGGCAAAGTCTTGTTTTTAGGTTGATATCCCAGAGTGGGCTCTTACCATCTCTAACTAGTCACTTCTGCCAGCCACCTGGAGCATTTCACCTGACCTCCAGTGTCAGAACCAGTGTGTAGTACATCAGTGGAACTGTGTATGTTTTTTGTCACTTCTAAGTGAGTTCCTGTCCTGTTTCTGTGTCTGACAGCATGCACAATAGGCAACATCACTGAGGCTACAATTGCAGATCCCTCATTTCCCTTTGGCTATGACTCTTCTGAGTTTGATTCCTGTCTGGAGATCGCTGTTCTTAGGGACAATGTGGCAGCCATCAATGATAAGATGGTGGACACCAGCTTCCAGACCATCATTCTGAACAAGTTAAACCAGGTCAGTGTTCCTGAGCATCGTCATTGTTAACAATATGGTGTGCGTGAGGTTGTTGAGTGTTGAGGCACTGCCTCAGTTCATGTATCATGTATTTGCATGATTTGCATGTTTGTGTTTCACATTACAGATTTCTTTGTTTGTTGATTTGAGATGTTGATGTGTGTGTGTGTGTGTGTGTGTGTGTGTTTGTGTGTGTGTTACAGCTGTTCCCATCAGGCCTTCCAAACAGTGTGGTGCAACTACTGGGCTCCACATCTCTCATGGCCACTGTTAGTGACATCAACAATTGGGCCATCACCAAAATTGACACACTGTCCTCTTTGATGGACCCAAATAAGGGAAACTGGACATCAGATCAGGTAATATGTCTGAGATGTGTAGTTTGCAGTGGATATAAGGTTTTTAACTGGTGTTAAAATAGTACTCCAGGTTTGAGCAAGCCCAAAAACTCCAGCCCGACCCTACCCGAGTCCATGCACATTCTGTCCGAGCCTGCCCCGCCCCATAAACTGTCATTATGAGCCCGAGCCTGATTTAAGTAGAGCAAACTGACCTTTTAACTACAATTCTGAGCTGTTTGAATGAGTGAAATCTGTTCAGAATGATGTGAATGAACAGTGCAACATGGAAGAAGCACAGACCTATTATTAAAAAAAACTGTTTATTAAGAATGGAACTCAAATTATTAAAACACCAACAGTGCCAACAATGATCCACAGGCCTAAACATGGCCATAAACAAAATAGGCTACAAGAATGATGTCTGAATGACTTTCCTCTACTCCTCTATACAATTTATCAAGGTTTAAGAATATAAAATGCTTTCTGAACAAACTATTATTTTACAATAAGTGTATAAAATGCAAAAAAAAAACAGCAACAAGGCTCTGCAAATGCGCCGGTTGCTGCAGGCAAATAACACATTAAAATGTGTGTGTGTGTGTGTGTGTTGTAGAGTAAAGCAGTGATTATGAAGTATCTCAGTGTGGAGGGGAATGCTCTGGGAACTGCTGAACTAAATGCAATTGGCTCCAACCTCTGTTCTTTGGACGTCAGTGTCCTCAAGACCATCACTCCTGATTGTCTGCAGTAAGTAAACAGATCCAAATAACACAATAACACAGTGGAAGATATCACTGCATATGTTCCTGATCATTAGTGAATGAATAATTATGTAATCACTACTTGTGACACATGCTTAGCACCTAACGTTAGCTGCAACCACTGCCATGTGTTTACATATTTACAGTGCTCTGGCTGATTTACATATTTTGTCTAGAATGAGTTTGAGGCTTGTCTGATAAACACTCAGTCTGAGGTTTTCATTCTCTTTCCATTCTGCAGGAAAGCAAACCCTGTGAATACTTCCTCATGTTCCATTGATCAGAAATCAGCTCTGTACAGCACCGCCAAATCCTCATTCAGAAGCCAGCGAAGCAACCCTACAACATACTACCAACTCATTGGTTCTTACTTGGGTAAAATACACACATACACACTCATTGTGGAGATCTTATGATGCTTAATAAGGTGGAATTTTGTTGTTTGGGGGTTTTATTTTATTTTACAAATTAATAAACTATAATGAAGTAAAAAAGTTCCGGTATTGAACTAAACAGTCCCACGTGTATTTATAACAGACTGTTTAACACACAGTCCAGGTTGTCTTTCCTTGTATTAATGACTTTATGGCTGTCTGTGTTCATTTGCTTCTGTGTTTAGGTGGAGCACCTGTGGAGGATATCCGAGATCTTGCTACTCAGAACATCAGCATGGACATCACCACCTTTAGGAGTCTGAACCCTGATGTGCTCATGGTATGAAACAGTGATTCGGTGACTACAACTGAAGCAGAATATCAGTCCAGGATACCTGGCTTTTAAATGTTACTGTGGCATTTGAAACACAAACAGTCTTGACTGTAGGTTTAGCTGGGCCATTTCATTTGAATGTTTAATGAGAGATGTTTGTTATGGGAGAACTTGTTAAGAACTTGTTAAGAAGGTGTTGGCTTGCTAACTGTCTGCTTCAACTGTACAAAGTCAGGAATCCCATTCCCCTTTTTAATATTCCCCTGTTCAATATTGCACTTTATTTACATAATAAAAATAAAGTATGTTTTATTCTACACAACATCTATGTTTCAAGGGCCAATGTGGATAAAAATATTCAAACAATTAACTTTCCTGTTTTATATTGGAGGGTTGGCATTGTCCCCCACTGTGTGGATGCTGTACTGTAGTCTTGATAGCTCTTGCTCTGAGTTGCTAATCTGCTTTAAAACAGAGAACAAAAGGGAAATTCAAATCATTCAAATCATTAAAAATAATCATGTGAATGATGTGACTTCTACACACATTCGCTAACTTTTACTAGTCTATTCACATAGTGATGAAAGAGATGATCTTCAGTCTATGTTTGAAGACAGCGAGCAAGTCGGCTGTTCAGACACCCCAAGAGAGAAACCCCCATAAACACGTTTGTTGATGTTTGTTAGTTCAGTGAATTAATGCCTGTGTGTTCTCTGTGTGTTTCAGGCTCTGAATGTGAGCACAGTGCGTGATCTACTGGGGGTGAATCTGCCTGATCTGAAGCTGTTTGAGAACTCCACAGAGGTTAGGTCCTGGGTGGATCAGCAGTACAAGTCTGAATTGGCGACCCTGAACCTCGGACTGATCTGGGGCAAAGACGACCCCACCACCTCTGCAGCCGTCACTGGCATCACATCCACACAGACCAGCCAAACAGTCGCCACCACATCAAAGGGTAAGACACTGTCCATCTAAAGAGTCCGTCTGAGAAGCTGATGACTAAGATTACTGGATCCACACTGTTCTCTCTGCTCATCATTATTACTGGAACAGTTATTATATTCCTCCTATCAGAACCGTAACACTGCTTAACTTCAGCACTTTACTACAACACACACCATCTCTGTATCACTACTGTAATGACTGCAGTCCATTCAACTGACATGATGCAAATGTGTGTGTGTGTGTGTGTGTGTGTGTGTGTGTGTGTGTGTGTTTCAGGATCAGGTGTTCATCGTGGTTCAGGACTGTGGTTCATCTCTGTGTGTGTAGGACTGCTGACCATCACACTGCACTTGCAACGATAACCATCACAGACACACACACACACACACACACACACACACACATACACTCACACGTGATTACTCATACTGGATGAACTTTAATTACCTTTTATTTTCCACACTCATTTTAGGGCTGTTGTTCTGTACTGATTATGATTTTTGGGGCGGGACTATCTTAAGACCAATATTTACATTTTCTAATTAATCTGATTATTTTCTTGCCAATAATGAAATGATTTCATCCTGATTAATCTAAACTTAATTATAAACCTTACGTTGAATTTCAATAAAGTCATCATCCAACTGTTGTCTGAAGTATTTTCATAAACAGCACTTTCTTCTGTATTAAAAAATCTAAATCTACTAATGAAATTAGGGAACAGTGGGAACTGCACTACACTGTGTATAATATTCAGCACAGTAAATAAACTGTATCCTTGATCAAAGCTTACTGATATTAGATTTGTTGAAGGTGTCTTATCTATTCTGTTCTGTTCTCTTACCTTGGTAAGGAGGAGACATACAAGGCATATGAGCCTGTTGCTAATGCATGTGCAAAGGGACAGAGACAATGGCCTAGTGATCCAGACTTGGAAAAATGACTAAAATGAGACACTTTTTGGTTTAAACAATGGTAGCCCATCCTACTTTCTAGCATATTCAATTCAAGTCAAGTCAAGTGGGTTTTATTGTCATTTCACGTATTTGCACGTATTTGTCACTGTACAGTGTACAGCGAAATGTGTCCTCCGCATTTAACCCATCTGGTAGTGAACACACACTGACACACACACATGTGTTAGGGGCAGTGAGTACACACACACCCAGAACGGTGGGCAGCATCACAAAACCCATAATTTCATCCCTTAACTTACAATTCACACCAAGGACAACTCACTGAATAATGTTGTATGAAAGTGATCAGAGAGTATCCACCATTTACAAACCAGAATGATGTATTTTTAAAAATCATTAATAAACTGCACATGCATTATCAACATGTCATCCAGGCCCTGTATGCCTCCTCATAGTCATACACCAGGTGGTTCCTTTCACAAACAGAGGGAGAGAGTCTAATGTCTAAAACACTATAGATTAAACATATTTAATTCCAGATACCATAAAACATAATCAATAAATGATTTAGAGGCATAGTTAAATGGAGTGATTTGATTCTTTTGTCAATAGAGGGCAGCACAGCACAGTTCAGCTACTTTGAGGTGTCTGGCACAGGTGTATACTCACAGCTGTACAATCTCAATAGAAGTGCACTGACCAATAGAATGGGACACTTACCATGCCTAATGCCAGGTGTGGTCTAGAGGGGAGGGTAGCTGAGGAGTAGTGGAACTGTGGGGGCACCATCCAATACTTTGAGAATGAGTTGAGAAAGGGTGTAGACTACTGCATGTACCTTCTGGTTGGTCTTCTGGCTGTTAGGATCTTCAGCTGATTCAGAATGCAGTGGCACAGCTAAAGTCTTCGAAGTCGTGTCCCTCCTCTGCTGCGTTCTCTTCACTGGCTTCCTGTAGCTGAACATCAGATTTAAAACAAATAACATATAATACATGACTGATGGCAGTCAGTCTGGTGAGTGGGTAGCTGGTCTAATGCGAGTAACAGGGGAGCCTAGTGGTCAGTCTTCCATCCAAGTGGACGGTCATTTACTGGGAGAAGGTAGAGAGACAGAGTTAGTTCTGAGAGGATTTTATAGAGATCAGAGAATGTTGATCAGTATCAGAGTGTGTCTGACGACTCCGGCAGGTCTGACTATAACAGCCTAATTAAAAGGAGAGGGCCAGAAGGTAACACAGACACGGGAGCTCCCTGAAACACTAGCGTCCATCTGCTCCACCGTCCACAAACCTGAGTGATCGCGTGTAAGCAGCGAGACGACAGCTCCAGCATCTCAGTGTACTACAATTCCCTGTGTCCTCGAACCCCTGGACCTGCAGCCTTTATCTAAGAAACATTAATTACCAAAAGCTAAACTAAACAGATGAGTCCCCAACATTATCTGGAAGATTATTCCAGTGTTCGGGGGCTTTATAAGACAAGGCTCCTCCCCCTGATGAGGGTTTCAGAATTCTGGGAACAAATGAGAAACGATAAGGATAAGGAATTTCCTAGCTTGCCTAAGATGCCTTCCTAAGATGTAGAAAAGCCATTCTAGTAATATTAGCTATGTTGCTAAAACTAAGATAAATTATGACACCAAGATTCTTAGCTGCTGAACCAGGAATAACAGAAAAATCTGCCAAATTGAACATTAAGTATGATGTTTGATGTTAAATCTGACTTGTTTCTCAGCTAACCCAACTAAATGACCCAACATGTTCAATAGTGTTGGAGTACAAGAACACCAATTTCAGAGTGTTGTGCAACACAGTATTAGTTAATTTTAACATTAGGCACTGCTGAAATGCTGGGTGGGTGGAATAAACAGAAAGAACACAGAGAACTGGGTCTTTATTGGAACAGTATTTGAAAGGCAGTCAGTGCTGGAAAACAAAACTCTGGGTTGTTATTTTCATGTAGAATCTTTAGTAAGCGTAATTGCCTTCCCCTCCACACTGTCTTCAGTGTTTTCAGACATCCTTTGTGGACTATTAATTTTGTTTTCCTCCTCACTCTTTTTACTGTGCACCACTGTGCTTTCAGTTGGTCTGCAGCACTTTTGTAGGCAGAGAAACCTTTTGTATTTTTTCTTGCGTGACTATATCTAAAATTGATCTTAACCTTGAGTTAAAATATAAGCGTTATGGTGCACTCCTGTGGTTTATTGAAGGTATTCAGAAAATCAGTAGCTGTTTCTGTCTCTGAGTTCCTTATCGTTCCTGTTTGTACACATAGATGGTATTAAAAAGAGGAAATAACTACACCTTCAGCAAAACAGCCCCAAATAACACTGAAAACGCTGCTACGTAAAACAATACTTCAGAAAAGGTTCTGCATCATAATGAAGCAAAGAACCAAAAGGAGGTGTAAATAGCTCTTTGCCTGGGGTACAGGTTCTGTGTTTGGGGAAAACCTCTTGAGGATGGTTTTATATTTAATATAGAAACATAGTTCCACTATTGTTATAAATCACACTGAAGATATTGCTGTAATGAGGACAGAGCTGTCTTACAGTCAGCCCCCCCGAGTTCAAGCATCGTTGGTTACTCAGTAAACCAAATTTAGAAATAGTAATAGTAAAGAAATGACCAAAAGAGCATCTAAAAATGAATATAACTGTTGCCCACAAAGCAGGAGAAGATCAGAGCATTTCAGGAGCCGTTTCTTAAATTCAAAATGTAATGAGTAAAGGGCAGTTAACAGGAACGGTGGGGGTCAGACTGACGTCTGGAACAGTGGAAGACCAAGACAACTTTCAGAGAGAACTGCTCGTAGGATTGACAGAAAGATGAATCAGAACCTCTGTTCTAAAAACTCCAGGAAGATTGATCTGGGTGTGGTAGATCACTGTTCTGCACTAAAATGACTAAGGCTAAATGACTAAATGACTTAATTAAAAGGACACTTCTCCGAGTGTTCAACATGGGGGTGAGGGGGGGTGGATCATGCTTTGGGCTTGTATTGCAGATTGTGACACAGAGAAAAAATCTGTGGTGGTGAGAAGACTGGATTTATTTAAATACCTGCAAATCAGGTAAAACCTCAAACATCTCACCAACTGTAAAAAAAAAAGATCAAGATAAAGAGGAGGAGCTTCTACAGCAGGATAATGATCCTAAACACACCTCAACATCTACAATAGACTACCTTAAGAAGGTTCTGCCATGGCTTTCACAGCCGTAATATCATCAAGCATCTGTGGATAGACCTCAAGAAAAGAGCAGAGCAGCAATGCAACCCAAGAACCTAAGAAAGCTAGAACCTTCTGTGGGAAGAATGGGTGAAAACAAGAACTGAAATATCATATTGATATTTGAAGTTATACTCGTCAACAGAGGGGTGTTACTAAGTGCTGACCATGCAGAGTGTCCAGATTTTTGCTGTTTATTTAAATAGCACTCCTAATGGAATGACTCAAGTACAGAAAGACAGCAGTTCAGGTAGGAAGGAGGGTGGGTGTGCTTTGGTGAATGGCACACAGCCAGCAACAGGACTCGCTCTGGACATGTCGGCAGGGTCTTGAAGGCGCGTTGATGAGAGACTTCCTTTAGCAACAGCTAGTCAGAGACATGAGGCTCCAACACACACTTAAATAATATATTTAGCAGCACAGAAACTTTGTTTCAGCTCCCAGGATCAGACAGACGTGTGAGAAGAGGCAGTGCAGAATGAGGCTCGCTGTGGCTGCAGTAACCAATTGCTTAAAACCCAGAAGGTGGAATAAGCCTAAAGTTTAACCCTTTAAAGTAAAGTTAAACTTTATATACACATGGACAAAATTAGACAAAATTATTAACCCCTTCTTGGTTAATGAAAGAAAACGGTCACAGAAATAACTTCAATCTGACAAAATTTATTTAATAATAAATACAAATTCTATGAAAATGAACAAATGAAAATATAACACTGATTTTGAACCATGCTTCAACAGAATTATTTTAAAAAGTAAACTCATTAAACAGGCCTGGACAGAAAGAGGCCAGAAAAACTTCTGAAGAGATTAAAGGTTACCTTCAAGCTCAAGGAACATCTGTGTCAGCTCATACCATCCATCGTTGTTTGAGCCAAAGTGGACTTCATGGAAGATGATCAAGGAGGACACCATTGTTGAAAACAAATTCTAAAAAAGCCAGACTGGAATTTGCCAAACTACATGGTGACAAGCCCCAAAGCTTCTGGGAGAATGTCCTATGGACAGATGAGACAAAAATGGAACTTTTTGCCAAGACACATCAGCTCTATGTTCACAGAAAAATAAAGCATATCAGGAAAAGAACACTGTCCCTACTGTGAAACATGGAGGAGGCTCTGTTATGTTCTGGGGCTGCTTTGCTGCATCTGGCACAGGGTGTCTTGAATCTGTTCAGGGTACAATGAAATCTCAAGACTATCAAGAGATTCTAGAGAGAAATGTGCTGCCCAGTGTCAGAAAGCTTGGTCTCAGTCGCAGGTCATGGGTCTTGCAACAGGATAATGACCCAAAACACAGCTAAAATACCCAAGAATGGCTAAGAGGGAAACATTGGACTATTCTAAAGAGGCCTTCTATGAGCCCTGACCTAAATCCTATTGAACATCTTTGGAAGGAGCTGAAACATGCTGTATGGAAAAGGCACCCTTCAAACCTGAGACAACTGGAGCAGTTTGCTCATGAGGAGTGGGCCAAAATACCTGCTGAGAGGTGCAGAAGTCTTGTTGACAGTTACAGGAATCATTTGATTGCAGTGATTGCCTCAAAATGTTGTGCAACAAAATATTAAGTTAAGGGTACCATCATTTCTGTCCAGGCCTATTTCATGAGTTTGTTATTTTAAATAATTCTGTTGAAGCATGGTTGAAAAACAATGTCTGACTTTCATTGGTAAATTTTCATAAAAAATTGTATTTAATATTACTTTTGTCAGATTCAAGTTATTTATGTGACCATTGTGAGTAAAAGTGAAAAACCTTTAAAAACACTGTAGCAGCTGTTAAGCATGGTGGTGATTGCATCATGCTCTAGGGCTGTTCTACACTCCACAAAAATAAAGAAGAACTAATTTAGATATCTTCACCAGAACCTCAGATCATCTGCTACTTGGTTGAAACTTGGACACAGTGGTGGTGTGGAATGGGCTTCCAAGTCCTGACCTGAACCCTACTGAAAATAATTGGACTGTGCTTAAGGTTGGATCAGTGCCAATACACCAACGGATTTGATTTGAGCTCAACTAATTCTGCCAACAGGAGTCAAATATCCAACCAAAAGCGTGCTGAAGGATACAAAACCCATCTGGTCGAGGTTTTTTATTCAGTACCTGAGTATTTCATGATGCAGATCTTGTATAAGTGTGACCGGGCTGTAAAAGAGATAGCAGCTATTGATTGTGGGCAGGGCAGGGGGTGGAGCCCATGCATTGATCGACACTCAGACTGATGAAGTTTGCTTTGTGTGTTGTGAATCACAGCGGCCTCAGATTAGCATTGATCTGCCCAATTACGGCCAATTAAAGCGGCCGGAGCTGCTGTATCGATTTCAGACGCAGAGTGTATCTTCTTCTGCTGGAACACACACACACACACTCAGACACACATACTCACACACACTCTCAGAAATTTACACCAGCAATCAGACATGGGTCTTCAGGTCAATAAGTGTGTTTACGAGCCACTCCTGTGGTGGGCAGTGCCGTTAGACTGGTGATGACACCGAGCCATTTCTCTCCACACTGCAAAACAATTACACACCTGTCATCATTAAAGAGCTGACATCAAAGAGAAAGAGCCTACAGCAGTTCAGCTCCACCCACTCAGCCTACAGCAGTGTAGCTCTGGAGGTGCGTTCATTGTTATTTTAATAACAGTATAGTTTAATAAATGTTAATGAACATCATTTTTGTACAGATACCACACACACACACACACACATACACACACACACAAACAAACACATAAACACACACACACACACAAACACACACACACCCACATACAAACACACAGAGCAATTTTCTCTCACCATAACTTTCTTCTATAAGCCCACCCTCATACAACACACACACACACAGTCCACAGCCAGTCCTAATGAAACCCTCAGGGCCCCCAGTAGAGCTTCTGTCTGAGAGATACACGCCTCAGCACACACACACACACACACACACTTATCTATATCCTCCACATCTCAGCAGTAAATCTGAGATGTGGATGATGAACAAAAACACTGTTTCTGTTAATGTGACCGTTTACACACAGCTAACAGATTTATAAAAAGGTCAGGCTTCACTTTATTTATTAATGGATTTAATTGTTTATTTATTTCAAATAAACAAAAAGTAATCAAATACATGTACACGTCGAAAGGGATAGGAAAAACAAAACAACCAACAAACCATAAGCAGTCGAAACACAACCTGTTCTGAACATTAAAGTATAAACCTGAAAATACAGAGATCATCAGATCATCATCAGATCATCATTAATACAGTTCATTAATAAAATCCCTTTATTTACAATTAATACAGTCAGAGAGAGAGAGAGAGAGAGAGAGAGAGAGAGAGAGAGAGAGAGAGAGAGTCAGCTAGATGTTCTCATACTACTGTATACTGATGGTCTGTAGTCATGAGTAAAGTACAGCCTGTGTAGTAGTAATGTACAGTGTGAGGCTTCTGAACAGTGTAATGGTAACATACAGTGTGTCTAATAGTAATGAATATAATGTGAGTTATAAAGGTAATGTACAGTTTGTATAATGGTTATGTACAGTGTGAGTGTGTGTGTTTGTGTAATGGTAATGTATAGTGTGTGTTCAGTGGTAATCTACAGTATGTATAACAGTAATGTATGGTGTGTGTGTGTGTGTGTGTGTGAATAATGGTATTGCATAATGTATAATGTAAAGTATAATGGTATTGTATGGTGTGTGTATAACGCAAATGTGGAGAGTGTGATAATATTGTAGTAATCTACATGTGTGTATATAATGGTAATGTTCAGTGTGTGTATAATAGTAATCTACATATGTGTATATAATGGTAATGTACAGTGTGTGTGTATAATAGTAATCTACATATGTGTATATAATGGTAATGTACAGAGTGTGTGTATAATAGTAATCTGCATGTGTGTATATAATGGTAATGTTCAGTGTGTGTATAATAGTAATCTACATATGTGTATATAATGGTAATGTACAGAGTGTGTGTATAATAGTAATCTGCATGTGTGTATATAATGGTAATGTACAGAGTGTGTGTATAATAGTAATCTGCATGTGTGTATATAATGGTAATGTACAGTGTGTGTATAATAGTAATGTATGGTTTGTGTTTTTGTATAATGGTAATGTACGGTGTGTGTGTGTGTGTGTGTATATATAACAGTAGTGTATGGAGATACAGTGTGATGTATGTAAGCTAATGAAGCTCTGGCTTTCTTCTGATCTCCAGCAGAACTGTGGATTCTTACTGGAAGGATATTTTTAGTAGGATGAACTGATTGATTTTTTCAGAAGTAAATAAAGAGCTAAAGCAGAGAGCTAGAACCAGAACAGAACCACACAGAATCACACAAAACAGCTGATGTTCAAGGTTTTCCTCCTCTACCGCCCTTAGTACTGGTGAACCTGTGATATGAAACCTGCTGCTACCCAGAATTCTACACGGCTAGATAAAGGAAGATAGAGAGAGAGCGGGACACTCACTCATAGAGAGAGAGAGAAGGGGGGTGATAACTGTTCTTCTGTTAGTGATTAGCATCAGTCAGAGAGAGAAAATCAGCAGAACAGAGGAAGGGAGGGGATGGTGTAATGCAGGGCTGAGAGACCCGCTGTGGAGCGTAGGAAGCTTTGTGAAGCAGAGTGCAGAGTTATGAAGCCTGCAGATGATAATGAAGCTGAACTGAGTATAAACAGACGCGTCACTAAAGCTAACAAACCCAGAGTATCACACAGCAAATCACAACAGTAAAGGTTACTGCAGTGTAGAGTGTAACGTCACACATTGCAACATACACTATAGGGACAAAAGTATTGGGACACCTGCTCATTCATTACTTCTTCTGAAATCAAGGGTATTAAAGAGCTTCTGCTTTTGTTGGAGTAACTGTCTCTACTGCCCAGAGAAGAAGACTAGATTTACTAGATTTTGGTGGATCCTTGCTGTAAGGGGTTTGATTGCATTCAGCAACAAGCTCTTTAGTAAGGTCATTAAGTTGTTAGAATGTTGGATGATGATCATTACCCCACCTCATCATCCTCAACTCCCCAATTCATCCCATCCAAAAGTACTGGATGGAGCTCCTCCTCCATTCCAGAGAACACAGTTCCTCCACTGCTCCACAGCTCCTCAATGCTGGGGGTCTTTATACCCCTCTAGCCCACGCCTGGCATTATTAGGCAGCATGGAGCCAATAGGATCATGATGTTGATCTGCTCCAGAGAGTCCTATTCTATTGGCAGTGCTTCTTCTCTACAGGGACTAGACAAGCTGTGTGTGTGCATTTGCACACCTGTGTCAGCAATGGGTGCAGCTTAAAGTAGCTGAATGCATTTGTTAAAAGGGGTGTCCACAGACATTTGGACAGACAGTGAAGGTGTAAAGTGGGGTAATACAGTGTAACAGAGCTGTTGATTTATGGTTGTGAGTAGAGATTCAGAGGGAGGCGGGACCAGAGGGCTCAGAGCGAGGGAGAGTGGTGTAGACAGACAGAGAGAGAGAGCAGTAAGGAGGAGAGGAGGATGGAGGGGTGATGGAGGAGTGCAGAGCTGGACCCCGCTGGCCGGCGTTTGGTCCGTGGGCCGTTACACAGCGGAGTGTTACAGCAGGTGATACACACAGAGTTCAGCTTCCCTGTGCAGAACTGCTGATACCCCGAAGATGCTATAAGACACGCCCCCGATGATGCACATGACTTTCTGTAGTGGATCCCTGCACACACACACACACACACACACACACACACACACACACACAGAGAGAGAAAGAAAACATTTACTGTATAAAGGCTGTGAGAACTAAACAGTCCATAGTTTATTTATTGATTGATTACTTTATTGATTGATTGATTGATTGGGTTGTTTGTATGTTGTCATCTCCAGCTGGTTCTGCACTTGTGCTCTGATTTAAAGAGTTACAATCACCTTTATCCTGTACAGCTCCCCCTACAGGCTATAGCCTGCTCATAACAAGCAATAAAGAACAAACAGAAAAAAAAAACTATTAAAAACAGACCAAAATAAATAAAATAAGACAAACAACAATGAGTACAATGATTCCTAATCAAATTAATTAAAATAACAAATAAAAACTATAACATACATACAGTAAATAATACAACAATTGGGGAAATATTAATATAATGAAATGAAACACAACAAAACAGTATTAACAGATAGTAAACAAATGAAAAATTAAATAAATCTGAGAAAAAGAGAACTAAAATAAAGCACACAAATCAATCAAAAAACAACCCACATTAAAACACAAGAAATTAAATATTCAGCACAGACTCACTTCCACATTTCATTTAAATTCCACATTTATTGATCACACACACACACACACACACAGAACAACACACTGATCTGCATAATAATCACTGTGTGTAAATCTGATCTGCAGATGATGTGTGCAGTGTGTGTGTGTGTGTGTGTGTGTGTGTGTGTGTGTGTGTGTGTGTGTGTGTTAGGGGTAAATGGCCTTTCAGGCTGAGCTCCAGTATTCGGTCACCTGTAGCCCGAGGCATAAACATACACACACACACACACACACACACACACACACTAACACACACACACACACTCCACTCAAACAGGGCAAGAGATGACCATATCAGGGAATGACAGGATGAACGGATCGACAGAACGGAAAAAGAAGAAGTTCTGGACTATGACTCAGCTAAAGGTCAGTACACTGAGGAACTGAGTAATTTCACTCACACACAAACACACACACACACACACACACACACTAACACCACTATTCACTATTGGAAACTGCAGTAAAAAAAAAAAAATATATATATATATATATATATAATGTTTTTGTAACATTAAAAAATAACTTTGGGAAAAATCCTAAATGAAATCATTCATCATAATCATAAATCATTTTCACAATTTGTAAATTCACCACAGATTCACTACAGACAGTAAATTCACCACTGATTCACTACAGACAGTAAATTCACCACTGTTTAAACACAAGAAATCAAATATTTAGCACAGACTCACTTCCACAGAGTTCATTTAAATTCCACATTTATTGATCACACACACACACACACACACACACACACACAGAACAACACACTGATCTACATAATAATCACTGACTCTAGTGTGTAAATCTGATCTGCAGATGATGTGTGCAGTGTGTGTGTGTGTGTGTGTGTGTGTGTGTATGTGTGTGTGTGTGTGTGTGTGTGTGTGTGTGTGTGTGTGTGTGTGTGTGTTAGGGGTAAATGGCCTTTCAGGCTGAGCTCCATTCAGACAGTAAATTCACCACTGTTTCACTACAGACAGTAATTTCACCACTGATTCACTACAGACAGTAATTTCACCACTGATTCACTACAGACAGTAATTTCACCACTGATTCACTACAGACAGTAATTTCACCACTGATTCACTACAGACAGTAAATTTACCACTGTTTCACTACAGACAGTAAATTCACCACTGATTCACTACAGACAGTAAATTTACCACTGTTTCACTACAGACAGTAAATTCACTGATTCACTACAGAAAGTAAATTCAATGATTCACTACAGAAAGTAAATTCACTGATTCACTACAGAAAGTAAATTCAATGATTCACTACAGATAGTAAATTCAATGATTCACTACAGATAGTAAATTCAATGATTCACTACAGAAAGTAAATTCACCACTGATTCACTACAGACAGTAAATTTACCACTGATTCACTACAGACAGTAAATTCACCACTGATTCACTACAGACAGTAAATTTACCACTGTTTCACTACAGACAGTAAATTCACTGATTCACTACAGACAGTAAATTTACCACTGTTTCACTACAGACAGTAAATTCACCACTGATTCACTACAGACAGTAAATTTACCACTGTTTCACTACAGACAGTAAATTCACTGATTCACTACAGACAGTAAATTTACCACTGTTTCACTACAGACAGTAAATTCACCACTGATTCACTACAGACAGTAAATTTACCACTGTTTCACTACAGACAGTAAATTCACTGATTCACTACAGAAAGTAAATTCAATAATTCACTACAGAAAGTAAATTCACTGATTCACTACAGAAAGTAAATTCAATGATTCACTACAGATAGTAAATTCAATGATTCACTACAGAAAGTAAATTCACTGATTCACTACAGAAAGCAAATTCAATGATTCACTACAGATAGTAAATTCAATGATTCACTACAGATAGTAAATTCAATGATTCACTACAGACAGTAATTTCACCACTGATTCACTATAGACAGTAAATTTACCACTGTTTCACTACAGACAGTAAATTCACCACTGATTCACTACAGACAGTAAATTTACCACTGTTTCACTACAGACAGTAAATTCACTGATTCACTACAGAAAGTAAATTCAATGATTCACTACAGAAAGTAAATTCACTGATTCACTACAGAAAGTAAATTCAATGATTCACTACAGATAGTAAATTCACTGATTCACTACAGAAAGTAAATTCAATGATTCACTACAGAAAGTAAATTCACCACTGATTCACTACAGACTGTAAATTCACTGATTCACTACAGAAAGTAAATTCACCACTGATTCACTACAGACAGTAGATTCATGGATTCACTGTATAACCCATGACTAAGAACCTTTCTGTTTCTGTTATTTTATTATTCTGACAGTATTTTTACACCACACACAGATTATTATATCATACAGACCTTTCAAGGGGGAGTGTAATCATGCCCTTCAGATCACTGGAAGCAGACTTGTACTAATGTAACACACTGTTACACTGTAAAGTGTAAAGTTGTGTAGAATAGCTGTGTAAAGTGCAAAGCTGTGTAGAATAGCTGTGTAAAGCGTAAAGTTGTGTAGAATAGCTGTGTAAAGTGTAAAGCTGTGTAGAATAGCAGTGTAAAATGTAATGTTGTGTAGAATAGCTGTGTAAAGCTGTGTAGAATAGCTGTGTAAAGCATAAAGTTGTGTAGAATAGCTGTGTAAAGTGTAAAGCTGTGTAGAATAGCAGTGTAAAGCGTAAAGTTGTGTAGAATAGCTGTGTAAAGCTGTGTAGAATAGCAGTGTAAAGTGTAATGTTGTGTAGAATAGCTGTGTAAAGCTGTGTAGAATAGCTGTGTAAAGTGTAATATTGTGTAGAATAGCTGTGTAAAGCTGTGTAGAATAGCTGTGTAAAGTGTAATATTGTGTAGAATAGCTGTGTAAAGCTGTGTAGAATAGCAGTGTAAAGCGTAAAGTTGGGTAGAATAGCAGTGTAAAGTGTAAAGTTGGGTAGAATAGCTGTGTAAAGTGTAAAGCTGTGTAGAGTATCTGTGTAAAGTTGGTAGTATATATATAGTGTAATTTACAGTGCAGTGCAGAGTGTTAAATTATGTATGATGTAAGATTGTAAAGTACAGTGATGTAATGCAATTACCCAGCATCCTCCTGGTGGTGCAGTAATTGATCTTACCGTCCTCCATGACGAGAACTTCTTTCTGGCACATGTCCTGAACGTTCACGGTGCAGTTAACGATAAACTCAGGAGAAGAGCAGTCATCCTGCTGGACCTCCTCACACTGATAACACTGAATCTGCAGAGCAGCACCTACAAACACACACACACACACACACACACACAAAGATATAGTTATAATTTTTCTAGAAAAACAATCACGTTATTAATTATTGTAATAGTATACATATATACATACATAGTATATATACATTTATACATTTATATACATTGATATATATATATATATATATATATATATATATATATATATATATATATATATATATATATATATATATATATATATCTTAAATGCAAGGTTTATATTATGAACTATAAATGTATTATAGTTTAATTATATTATTATTATTATTATTATTATTATTATTATTATTATTATTACATTTCTCACAAATGATCAGAGTATGTTACACTGAAAAAATCACAGTCTAAAACAGTACTAATAGAATATACAATAAAACTAAAGCTGAAAACTGATTCAGTGAAGGTACTGTACTCGGCTAATGATCGGTTCTGATCTGTGCGTACACATTTAACACTGGTTTTATATAATGGTAATTCTGGTGCTGCTGCAAATGTGCAATACAGAGTAAGAGTACGATAAACACGAGGAACAGCTAAAGTCTTCATCCTGAAAAACAAACATACATTTTACTATAAATGAAAGATTCAGCTCCAGAAAGGAAAAAATCACCCAGGAATTTGTTTAAAAAAAGTTACTTTCTGGACCTGATTTAATAATAAGTATAATTTGATAATAATATTATGTATATATATATATATATATATTAAATCATCAACAGAAATCTGTCCTGATTATATCTTCTAAACGATTTCTCCATTCTAACATTCTCCCTCTGTATACACTCATATACCACAGTCTGTGTGTGTGTGTGTGTGTGTGTGTGTGTGTGTGTGTGTGTGTGAGAGTGTGTGAGTGTGACCTTTTCAAGCCCTAATGCTGGTTAATTAGGTGAGAAATTACAAAAGTTGCAACTGAATCAAACATTAATAAGAGCACTGGGGTGTTATTTATCACAACAGGGAGACTGCACGCAAAAGTGTATGAGTGTGTGTGTGTGTGTGTGTGTGTGTTTTTGGGAGACTAACAGGAAATGAAGTGCAGGCTGGGGAATTTCAGTGAGCTGACCACAGTGGAGGTCACTCTGAGCTGGTGTTTATTAACCCCCTCTTTCTCGGTTGCCGTCGGCGATAATAAAATCCTGCTGTCGTTTTTATCTGAATTATTTCTGAAACAGGAGAAGGAACTGCGTGGGTTTTCACCAGGAAGAAAAAAACTTGATTTATCAGCTTTGAGGGTTTTTTTTTATCAGAATCAGAATAATTTTTTATACTTTCTACTGGATGCAGGGTGCAGTCATGTGCCTAAACCTTTTTCTTAAACACTGTAGTCACTTATTTTATTATTAAATGAACTTATTATTTTGAAGACATTTACATTTACACTGAAGACATTTAGCAGAAGTTCTTCTCCAGAGCCACAGAAATGCTTCACTGGAAAATAGCCTTTGCTAGTTTGTACAGAGAGCCCAACAGATCCCTCCAAACATAGATACTACTAAACACAGAAGTCAGTATGGAATATTAAATGTGAAATATTATCTTTATTATTATTATTATTAGTAGTAGTAGTAGTAGTAGTATATTTTTTATTTTTTTTATTATTATTTTTAAAACAATAAAAAAGAACTACATTATTGTTTTATAATAACAAGCCAAATTAACCACTCAATTACTTAAAACTAGAAAATGCATTACTGCATTATTACTTATAAAAGCAAAGCTGAAACATTCTTTGTAAAATTTATCAATTATAATTAATGAAAAACAAAAAAGTAAACAATTATTGCATTATTTTTATGAGGTATTTTAGTGTGTTGATAAATATATAGTTAAGAATTGAAATGAACGTTTTTAATAATGCACATCATCTACGGGATGAAGAGAGGCTGGTAAAGAAAGGAATTGTGGGTGTTTTTGGTTTATAAACTCAGACGCTAGAAGAGGAGCTCAGGGGAAGAACTGGACTGCAGGATAAGACATGGATTCTAATGCAGCCTAGCACACCATGCTAAGAGCAGTTATAATGTATAATGCAGGAAGAAAGACGGTAGTAAATCCTGCTTCATCACATCTCTGTGGTCATTCGATCTGCTGGACAGAAACGCTCGGCCTGGGCAGGAAAAGCCTTCCCCAGTGGAACTGCCTCAAGTCTAGAGGAGCTTTAAACCGACGGTATCCACAGTATTCCTGGAAACAAGCACAACGATCAGATTTATAAACCTGAACGGTGGAAGAGCAAGGACCGTCAGAGGGACCGGTAAAACAGACCCTCAGGAGGACTGCTCTAATATGACCTTCATGGAAGAGTCCTCACCATTCAACTCAGCACTGGAAGCTCCAGAAGAACATCTAAGCAAGTCTGATGTGTTTAGTAAACAGTCCTGTGAACTGATGAAGATAAAACAGGGTGTTTCTGAAGCACTGAACGATAAGCTGAAACAAACAAGAGCTAAACGTTTACAAGCGATTATACTTGTCCAGGGGGCGCCACTGAGTACTGACCATGCAGGGTGCCCAACCGTGCTTCAGGTCCTTTTATTTAATTTATTTATTTTTTAACTGTAACAGATGATAAAAAGGTTACTATTGAATATAATTTACAGAAATGTTTCCTATTTAACTTCATAATGTTTAGAGTTCAGGTGATCTGCAACTCTCTTAACTATTCACGCTAACAGACATTTAGATCAGGGGTGCCCAAACTTTTGCATGCCACTGTGTAAAGACAAATTTTGAATTTTATGAAGGTAAATTACTAATTACTCAACTTCATAGTTCTTGAAGGCTAATTGGCTAGGCTAGGCCAGGCTACGCAACTACTGTGACCCGTCTAGGTTCTGTAAACCAGCCAATCAGAGCAGAGCTTATCTCAGTAAAAGGACAATCAGAGTGTTTCATTCTGAGATAAAATAACAGGGTGGTAAATAGGCTTGTTAAACCACATATGAGAATTTTTCACCACATCTGAGAACTCACACACTTACTGTTGATTCTACTGGTTTATTTCATTCGTGTTAAGATTTTTTATTATTCTGCCAGTGGAATAAAAACAAGCATTTTGTTTTAAATTAAAAATGTAAAAAAGGTTCAAGAAATAATTTTATAATATTCATAAAACAATTTCAAAATTAGAAGCAGCAGATATTTCTATTTTTATTATTATCTTTTATTCTTTTTATTTAAAATTTAATTTGCTGAAATATTATACTGGATCATTTTAACAACGACATTTTTGTCCATATCGGCCAGCACGGGCCAAAGCAGCAACTTCACGACCTAAACACTCTTACAGACGTACACTATTCTTTCAACAACCCCGTAACGATACACAATGTTATTACTGCAGTTAAATGTGTTTGACTTGCAAAGAAACTAGTTTTTGCACATAGAAAAAATACGTCCACCCGAACACACACACACACACACACACACACTCGTATTCAGAACATCAGTATGACAATCATCTGAAGTGTTCATCAGCGGCCGTGCACTAAAGAACCACTCTAAAAGGCCACGACAACGAGATATCATCACCAACACCATCATCACCATCATCATCATCATCGTAATGGGCCCATTTCATGTGGCACCGATGCGACCCTCGTGATGACACACACACACACTCGCAGCGGGATCCTCAGTGTGTAATGGAGCTGCTAGCGCAAAGCATGGATGAGGGTGATTTACTAACCTATATTAATAAACATAACCCAGTCATAAAGCATCAGAGCGGGATATTAATGTGTAAACGGCTGCTGATCAGCCGCGGGTCGGCCTGAGTAATGTGTAATAAACACAGGCTGCTTAATGAATAATGAGGCTTTATAATGGAGAGCGAGGCCAGCTGAAGGATTTAACACTGTTATAAAGCTTCTCATGGTGAACGCTACAGAAGCACTGACCTTTCTCTTCAGCCTCACACACACACACACACACACACACACACACACACACAGAGAAGTATTACAGCCGAGACACTGGGCCGTTCTGAAGTACATATATATGGAGCTGGATATAGAGCTCAGAAAAGCATGCAGCATACGCTCCCTGACACCGAGTCCGACAGCCATAACCTACTGTGCTCCCACCACCACTTCCGTAGCTGTCAGTGGAGACTTCTCATTCAGATGTGTGCCCCCATCCTCCACCAGTCCTCCACCAGTCCTCCACCAGTCCTCCAGCAAGTCTTGTTTTCGCTCTAAATGTGGATAATTAAACTGCGCTTGGCGTCTCTGGGCACGTCCTGCAGGAGTGATTACTGCTCAGCTGGGCATCGCTTTTGCTTTCATAATTAAACTCAAGGATTCATTAGTGAGGGTCCACTAACAGTACACGCACTGTAGGACTGGGTTTAGAGTTTAGGATTAAGATTAGGGTTAGGGTTTAGGGTTTTTTTTTTTGAGAGAGAGAGAGAGAGAAAGCTCTAGTCTTGGTTAAGGTTGAGGGGTGGGTACAATATCTCATAAAGAACATTCCATTAAGGGGTTCTTTAAAGACCCAAACTTGGTTCTTGGTTCTGTAATGGCACAACTACAAAGAAACACCCTTATTTAGGAGCATTGGATTGGGTTTGAGGGTTTGGGGGGTTCGTTTTGAGGTTAGGGACACAGCAGATGGATGGTTGGAGTCTTGGGGTTACAGAGTTCAGGATGGAGTTTGAGGACTGAGATGGGGGGGTTGTGTTAAAAAGTCGTGGCTGGAGTTTGGGTTAGAGGTTCTGACTGGGGTTAGAAGGTTGGGGTTAGAGGTTCAGGATGGGGTTAGAAGGTTGGGGTTAGAGGTTCAGGATGGTGTTAGAAGGTTGGGGTTAGAGGTTCAGGCTGGGGTTAGAAGGTTGGGGTTAGAGGCTCAGGCTGGGGTTAGAAGGTTGGGGTTAGAGGCTCAGGCTGGGGTTAGAAGGTTGGGGTTAGAGGTTCAGGCTGGGGTTAGAAGGTTGGGGTTAGAGGCTCAGGCTGGGGTTAGAAGGTTGGGGTTAGAAGGTTGGGGTTAGAGGTTCAGGCTGGGGTTAGAAGGTTGGGGTTAGAGGGTTCAGGCTGGGGTTAGAAGGTTGGGGTTAGAGGTTCAGGCTGGGGTTAGAAGGTTGGGGTTAGAGGGTTTAGCATAGAGGACTCAGGTTGGGGTTGAAAGGTTAGGATTAGAGGGATCTGAGTGGTGTTAGAGTGGTTGGGATTAAAGAGTTTAGGGTGTGGCCCGAGAGTTGTCGTTAATAATACAGGGCTCAGGGTACGGTTAGAGGGCTGCAGATGGGGTGAGCTTGGTATTAAAGAGCTGGGATTAAGGGCTGAGACTAGAGGTTTGGGTTTCTGATGGGCAAAGGGCCTTCATTATTAATATCTTCCTTCATTCAATATCGTCATCATTAATAGAATCACTCATCTGTTCAGTTTGTGGTACATTTTGGATTTCAGACAACCATTGCACATAGCGTTCAGTAGCCGATACTGCTAATGCTGATACACCTACTGATTTTTTATTGGACACCAAGAAAGAAAAAAGTTCCCGTGTAAAATAAACTCCTGTGCTTCCGGCCGAACGGCATCTGTTATAGCTGCTATATATAACCAGGGTAACGTAGGGACTGTTCTAGCTACTGCTAAAGATTCGGCCTTGGGGCTCTCAAGGACACCATAGAAAAAGGGCCGTGCTACCTTTTTTACGGCAAAGTTGTAGGTTTCATTATCAGCTTTTTAAAAAATATTAACCGACTTGGTTATAAACTGACTATCCACTAAATGCCTCCTTTACTAATGTTAATACACGAACCTCTGCTCACATCTCGAGCAGACGTATGGTCAGAAGGAACAGATCAAAGTGCACAAACTTGCAGACGGGGGAGATCAGGAGATTCCTCCCAGGCTGGGACTGAACCCCTAAGCGCACTCGGGAGATGAAGCTGCTGTACCTCACTAATGAAGTGATTTTAGTTTAGAGGAGCCGGGAGCGAAGCCCTGAGAGAGGAGCTGAACACGCTACAGCATTGACCTGCAGACTCAACACTGCAGAGACCGCTGGGGGGCTAACGTCAATACTGAAGCCTCTAACAGTCAACGAGCGGCAGCAACGACATGCGCCGGGTGACCAAGACACACAGAAGAGCAAGCAATTAATCTACCAGGATCAAAGAAACACCAGCCAGTGCATCACTCACTCCTCACACTCGTCAGCCTCCCTGTCTTCTTTTATCTTCTGCACATGGACAGCAACACCACACCGACACTTTTCATCTGTTCATCTACAGTTCCTCTCAGGCGTAACAGGTTCCCCATCATCAGAACCACGGCCACTTTACTGATCAACTTAAACACTGAGGAATCAGTCACCATCATCACCACCATCATCATCATCACCATCATTATCAGCATCATTACCACCACCGCCGCCTCTATCATCAACATCATCATCATCATCATCATCATCATCATCTCCACTCACCTGCTCCCAGAAACAGCACCAGTAGGCTCACACACACCAGCATCCTCCAGAATGGCAGCAGCGCCGGCGTGCCGCTCATCGTCTCTCCCCCCTATACACACACTCTCTCACACACACACATACACTCACTCCGCCGTGACCACAGCGCCGGACTGTCAGCACGCTATCATTCCACACAGAGAACATCACAGAGAGAGAGAGAGAGAGAGAGAGAGAGACAGAGAGAGAGAGAGAGAGAGAGAGAGAGAGAGAGAGAGAGAGAGAGAGAGACAGAGAGACAGAGAGAGAGAGAGAGAGACAGAGAGAGAGAGAGACAGAGAGACAGAGAGACAGAGAGAGAGAGAGAGAGAGACACGTGATGTGTGTGGACAATGATGAGGGCGCAGAGGGGAGGAGAAGAGGAAAGAAAAGAGAAGAGATCAGAGGAGAAAGAGGAGAGGATGGAATAGAGGAGAAGGGAGAAGAGTGGAAAATGAGGGAAGGCTGAGAGTGGAGCAGAGCGAAAACTGAAGAGCTGAGAGATGGCGAGGAAGAAAATAAGAGATGTGAAAACATGAGAAAGAGGAGGAGATGAGGAAGAAAGAGGAGATGAGGAAAGATAGAGAAGGAGATATGGAGGAAAAGAGGAAGATATGGGAAAGAAAAGAAGCAGGAAAAGAGTAGAAGGAGATGAGGAGGAGAAGAAGAAGAGGAGGAGAGGAGGAGGAGGAGAAGAAGAAGAGGAGGAGAGGAGGATATGAGTGGAGCAGAGCAAAAACTGAAGAGCTGAGAAACAGCGAGGAAGAAAATAAGAGATGTGAAAACATGAGAAAGAAGAGGAGATTAAGAGCAAAAGAGGAGGAGATGAAAAAGAAAAAAAGAGGAGGAGAGGTGGAAGAAAAGAGGAGGAGAAGATGAAGAAGAAATGAGGAGGAGGAGATGAAAAAGAAAAGAGGACGGGGGGATGAGGAAGAAAGAGGAGGAGGAGATGAGGAAGAAAAGAGGAGATGATGAAAGATGGAGAAGGAGATATGGAGGAAAAAAGGAGGATGAAATATGAAGGAAAAGAAGAAGATATGGGGAAGAAAAGAAGAGGAGATGAGCAGGAAAAGAGTAGAAGAAGATGAGGTGGAGGAGAGGAGGAGGAGGAGAAGAGGAAATGAGGAGGAGGAGAAGAGGAAAAGGAGAAGAGGAGAAGAGGAGGACGGGAGGGGGAGAAGACAGAGAGGAGATAAGGAGGAGAGGAGGAAAAAATGAGGAGAAGGAGATGAGGAGGAAGAGATGAGGAGGAGAGGAAGAGATGAGGGGGAGGAGATAAGGAAGAGAGAAGAAGAAGATGAGGAGAGAAGAAGAAGATGAGGAGGAGATGAGGAGGAGAAGATGAGCAGAAGGAGATGAGGAGGAGGAGAGGAGGTGAGGAGGAGAAGATGAAGAGGAGGAGAGGAGGAGAGGAGGGGAGGGAGAGGGGGAGGAGATGAGGAGGAGATGAGGAGATGAGAATATGAGGAGGAAAGGGAAGTGATCAGAGAAGAAAGAGGAGAGGATGGAATAGAGGAGGAGGAGGAGATGAGGAGGAGGAGAGGAGGATATGAGTGGAGCAGAGCGAAAATTGAAAAGCTGAGAAACGGCAAGGAAGAAAATAAGAGAAGTGAAAACAGGAGAAAGAGGAGGAGATTAAGAGCAAAAGAGGAGGAGATGAAAAAGAAAAGAAGAGGAGGAGAGGAGGAAGAAAAGAGGAGGAGGAGATGAAAAAGAAATGAGGAGGAGGAGAGGAGGAAAAAAAGAGGAGGAGGAGGAGAGGAGGAAGAAAGGAGGAGGAGATGAAAAAGAAAAGAGAAGGAGGAGAGGAGGAAGAAAAGAGGAGGAGGAGATAAGGAGAAAAAGAGGAGGAGGAGATAAGTAGAAAAAGAGGAGGAGGAGATGAAAAAGAAAAGAGGAGGAGGAGAGGAGGAAGAAAAGAGGAGGAGGAGATAAGGAGGAAAAGAGCAGATGAGGAAAGATGGAGAAGGAGATATGGAGGGAAAAAGGAGGATGAGATATGGGGAAGAAAAAAAGAGGAGATGAGCAGGAAAAGAGTAAAAGGAGATTAGGAGAAGGAAATGAGGTGGAGGAGAGGAGGAGGAGATGAGAAGGAGGAGAGGAGGAGAAGAGGAAGAGGAGAATAGGAGGAGGGGAGGGGGAGAGGAGGAGAAGAAGAGAAGAGGAGGAGAAGAGGAAGAGGAGAATAGGAGGAGGGGAGGGGGAGAGGAGGAGAAGAAGAGAAGAGGAGGAGATGAGGAGGAGGAAAGAAGGAGATGAGGAGGAGAGGAGGAAAAGATGAGGAGAAGGAGATGAGGAGGAGAGGAGGAGGAGATGAGAGGAGGAGAAGGGGAGGAGATGAGGAGGAGAGAGGAGAGGAAATGAGGAGGAGAGGAGAAGGAGATGAGAGGAGGAGAAGGGGAGGAGGAGGGGAGGAGATGAGGAGGAGAGAGGAGAGGAAATGAGGAGGAGAGGAGAAGGAGATGTGGAGGAGGAGATGAGGAGGAGAGGAGGAGATGAGAGGAGGAGAAGGGGAGGAGATGAGGAGGAGAGAGAAGAGGAAATGAGGAGGAGAGGAGAAGGAGATGTGGAGGAGGAGATGAGGAGGAGAGGAGGAGGAGATGAGAGGAGGAGAAGGGGAGGAGGAGATGAGGAGGAGAGGAGGAGATGTGGAGGAGGAGATGAGGAGTAGAGGAGGAGATGAGGAGGAGGAGAGGAGGAGATGTGGAGGAGGAGATGAGGAGAAGGAGATGAGGAGGAGGAGGAGAGGAGGAGAGGAGGAGGAGGGCACCTCAGAGATCTGGACTGGAACCTGGAGGCCAGCTCTACAGAGCAAAAACAATAAGCAGTAATTACCCAGCTGTCATTTTCCCACTGGGAGCCAGCGGAGCAGGACCAGCACTGATAACACTCCCAGCGTCCCCCTCCATTAACCACCGCTGACCATCATTTATTACTCAACTCTGACTGCTTGTCCCCCTCGCCTCCTGTCCTCACTGGTCGGATGTTCCCTGTCCCTTTGTCTTGTCCTTATTGACTGAATATGTAGTCTCATCTTCTTCTCCTCATTTCCTCGGTAGAGTTCTGTCTCCATGACCTGTTTTTTACTTTTGAATTTGTATCTTTTTTGTCCTCTTTGTCCCGATCGGTTGGACATTAATGGCCTGTCTTTTTTGTCAATCTCTGATTGATCTGAATTGTTGTCCTGCTCTCTTGTCTTGTTGCTTTTCCCTCCTTGTTCTGATTGGTTAGATATTTGCAGCCCCGCCTTGTTGTACTGATTGGTCTGAAATTCTTAGTTCCAACTTCTAGTCCTGCTGGAATGGATCTGCTTAGTCCCCTTGTCCTCCCATGCCCCGACTGTCCAGTCTTCTGGTCCCCTTGTCCTTGTTGATTTCATAGCACCAATTACATCAAATATTACAAAACTGTAATACGTTTTAAGCTCTGTCTTTCAGGTAGGACACACACACACACACTTACATTTACGGCATTTAGCAGACGCGCTTCTCCAGAGCGACTTACAAAGTGCTTTGCTATTTACTCAAGAAAAGCCTCAGCTAGTTAGAATAGACTAATAGTTCAAAGATACCTCTAATCTTAGACATTACTAAACACAATACAATACGGTGACCATAGAACTATTCGTCCAAGTACTCTCAGAAGAGGAGGGTCTTCAGTCTGGGTTTGAGGACAGTGAGCGTTGGACTCTGCCGTTCAGACACCCAGGGGAAGCTCGTTCCACCACTTCGGGGCAGGACAGTAAAAAGTCTGGACGCTCGTCTTCCGTGGATCTTAAAGGATGGCGGGTCGAGCCGAGCCGTACTTGAAGCTCGAAGGGCTCTTGGTGCAGACCGGCTTTTGACCATCACCATCAAGTGCGGAGGGGCTGGCTGGTCCAGTCTTGGCTTTGTAGACCAGAGTCAGGGTCTGAATCTGATGAGGGCAGCAGCTACTGGAAGCCAGTGGAGAGAACGCAGCAGTGGAGTGACATGGCTGAATTTTGGAACATTGAAGACGACCCGTGCCGCTGCATTCTGGATGAGTTGCAGGGGTCTGATGGTGCGCAGAGGGAGACTAGTCAGAAGAGAGCTGCAGTGGTCAAGTCTTGAAGTGACGAGAGACTGAACAAGCACCTGGGCGACTCTCTAGAGAGGAAGGGTGGATTTCTCCGGATGTTATACAGGAGAAATCTGCAGGACCAAGTCAGAACTGCAACATGGCCTGAGAACCATAACTGATCACCCATGACGACACCAAGGCTTCCAGCTTCTGTAGAAGGAGTGACCAGTCAGTTATCAAAGGAGATGGCAAGATCGTTTTTTGGTCCAGCAGTTCCCGGGATGTACAGCAGCTCTGTCTTGCTGTGTGTGTGTGTGCACACATACACACACACAGACACGCACACACACACACAGACATACACACACATACACACACACACACAGACACGCACACACACACACAGACATACACACACATACACACACACACACATACACACACATACACACACACACACACACAAACAGAAATACACACACATACACACATACACAGACACGCACACACACACACACAGACATACACACAGATACACACACACACACACACACAGACAGACATACACACAGATACACACACACACACATATACACACACAGACATACACACACATATACACATACACACACACATACACACACACATACACACACACAGACACGCACACACACACACACAGACATACACACACATACACACACACACACATACACACACACACAGACACGCACACACACACACACACAGACATACACACACATACACACACACACACAAACAGAAATACACACACATACACACACACACACAGACATGCACACACACACACACAGACATACACACAGATACACACACACACACACACACACAGACATACACACAGATACACACACACACATATACGCACACACATACGCACACACATATACACACACAGACATACACACACATATACACACACACACACACATACACACACACACATACACACACACAGACACGCACACACACACACACAGACACGCACACACATACACACACACACATACGCACACACACAGACACGCACACATACACACACACAAACACAGACATAAACACAGATACACACACACACATACGCACACACATACACACACACACAGACATACACACACATACACTCACACACACACACACATACACAGACACAAAATTCTAATTCTTTTGTTTTTTATCAAATTCAAATTTATTTGTCACATACATAGTAATACACAGTATAACTTGCAGTGAAATGCTTTTTAGACAGTCTGCCCACATCAAAGCTATACAATAAAGATCTAAATTTAAACTTAAACTAAACCTTAACTTAATGAAATAAAGTGCAAAAGTGCAAAAATAATAATAATAAAAAAAAAATTTAAAAAGTTACATTTAAGTTAAATTTAAATTAAAAATAAAATATATAGATATATTTATAAATATAGAAATATAGAAATAAAAGAAGTAAGAAAATTAAGTAAGAAAACGCACACACATACACACACACACATACGCACACACATACACACACACACACATACGCACACACACACAGACATACACACACACACACACACACACAGTACAGCTGCAACTCCTCACATCTTCCTTATCTCCCAAAGGTTTGATTAAAGAAAACTTCATTACAACTGTGTGTGAGGACGGTGTGTGTGTGAGGACGGGTGTGTGTGTGAGGACGGTGTGTGTGTGTGTGAGGACAGCTGTGTGTGTGAGGACAGCTGTGTGTGTGAGGACAGTGTGTGTGTGTGAGGACGGGTGTGTGTGTGAGGACGGTGTGTGTGTGTGTGAGGACAGCTGTGTGTGTGAGGACAGTGTGTGTGTGTGAGGACAGTGTGTGTGTGTGAGGACAGGTGTGTGTGTGTGAGGACAGTGTGTGTGTGTGAGGACAGGTGTGTGTGTGTGAGGACGGGTGTGTGTGTGAGGACGGGTGTGTGTGAGGATGGTGTGTGTGTGAGAATGGTGTGTGTGTGTGAGGACAGGTGTGTGAGAACAGGTGTGTGTGTGTGTGAGGATGGTGTGTGTGTGAGGACAGGTGTGTGTGTGTGAGGACAGGTGTGTGTGTGAGGACAGGTGTGTGTGTGTGAGGACAGGTGTGTGTGTGTGTGTGTGTGTGAGGATGGTGTGTGTGTGAGGACAGGTGTGTGTGTGGGGACAGGTGTGTGTGTGTGTGTGTGTGTGTGTGTGTGTGTGTGTGTGTGTGTGAGGATGGTGTGTGTGTGTGAGGACAGGTGTGTGTGTGGGGACAGGTGTGTGTGTGTGTGTGCGTGTGTGTGTGTGTGTGTGTGTGAGGATGGTGTGTGTGTGTGAGGACAGGTGTGTGTGTGAGGATGGTGATAGAGAACTGACAGAGTGAGAGACCTGGAGATAGAGCGAAGAATCAAAGAGAACTGAGGAACAGCACCTCCACACCACGATGCTCCACCACCA
>NC_132892.1:36437816-36445316 GCF_030463535.1 Salminus brasiliensis
TAGGCGCTGTGATGTCGTATCGGAGGTGAAGCGTGGTGATGTATCGGAGGTGAAGCGGTGGTGATGTCGTATCGGAGGTGAAGCGTGGTGATGTCGTATCGGAGGTGAAGCGTGGTGATGTTGTATCGGAGGTGAGGCGCTGTGATGTATCGGAGGTGAAGCGTGATGTCGTATCGGAGGTGAAGCGTGGTGATGTCGTATCGGCGGTGAAGCGTGGTGATGTCGTATCGGCGGTGAAGCGTGGTGATGTCAGTATCGGCGGTGAAGCGTGGTGATGTATCGGAGGTGAAGCGTGGTGATGTCGTATCGGAGGTGAAGCGTGGTGATGTCGTATCGGAGGTGAAGCGTGGTGATGTCGTATCGGAGGTGAAGCGTTTTGGTGATGTCATATCGGAGGTGAAGCGTGGTGATGTATCGGAGGTGAAGCGTGGTGATGTCGTATCGGAGGTGAAGCGTGGTGATGTCGTATCGGAGGTGAAGCGTGGTGATGTCGTATCGGAGGTGAAGCGTGGTGATGTCATATCGGAGGGTGAAGCGTGGTGATGTATCGGAGGTGAAGCGTGGTGATGTCATATCGGAGGTGAAGCGTGGTGATGTATCGGAGGTGAAGCGTTGGTGATGTCGTATCGGAGGTGAAGCGTGGTGATGTCGTATCGGAGGTGAAGCGTGGTGATTGTCGTATCGGAGGTGAAGCGTGGTGATGTCGTATCGGAGGTGAGGCGTGGTGATGTTGTATCGGAGGTGAGGCGCTGTGATGTTTTATCGGAGGTGAAGCGTGGTGATGCCGTATCGGCGGTGAAGCGTGGTGATGTCGTATCGGAGGTGAAGCGTGGTGATGTCGTATCGGAGGTGAGGCGCTGTGATGTCGTATCGGAGGTGAGGCGCTGTGTGATGTCGTATCGGAGGTGAAGCGTGGTGATGTCGTATCGGAGGTGAAGCGTGGTGATGTCGTATCGGAGGTGAAGCGTGGTGATGTCGTATCGGAGGTGAAGCGTGGTGATGTATCGGAGGTGAAGCGTGGTGATGTTGTATCGGAGGTGAGGCGCTGTGATGTCGTATCGGAGGTGAAGCGTGGTGATGTATCGGAGGTGAAGCGTGGTGATGTTGTATCGGAGGTGAGGCGCTGTGATGTCGTATCGGAGGTGAAGCGTGGGTGATGTATCGGAGGTGAAGCGTGGTGATGTCGTATCGGAGGTGAAGCGTGGTGATGTCGTATCGGAGGTGAAGCGTGGTGATTGTCGTATCGGAGGTGAAGCGCTGTGATGTCGTATCGGAGGTGAAGCGTGGTGATGTCGTATCGGAGGTGAAGCGTGGTGATGTCGTATCGGAGGTGAAGCGTGGTGATGCCGTATCGGTGGTAAGTATGAAGTCTGCAAGCTTTCAGTTGTAGTCAGTTCTAGACTGTTTTGTAGTGTGTTTGTGTAGTGTGTGCTGTGTGTAGTGTGTTTGTGTAGTGTGTTTGTGTAGTGTGTGTGTGTAGTGTGTGTGTGTTATTTGTGTGCGTTTGTAGTGTGTGTGTGTAGTAGTGTGTGTGATTGTGCTCTGGGTGGTGGAATGAAAGTACCTGCCCTTTCATCAGCCGTGGTGTTTAAGTCTATTGATCTGTGTTCATAATGTTTATTGTTTTACATGTATTGATCTGCTGGGACACGCCGATGCCTCATTAATACAGCCATTACCGCATTACCGCAGCGGCATGCACGCACACACACACACACACACACACACACACTTTACCTCAAGCAGCGTAGACATCAGTGTCTGAAGCTCCTTCCCACGACGCATGATCTACTAACAACACTCCTACACACACACACACACACACACACACACACACACACACACAGAGAGAGAGAGAGAGGGGGGAATATTTCTCAGTATGTCAACATCCAGCTGGAGGCGTTATTTCCACACTGTTTTACCCCAACTTCTGAAACATTATCTGTGGGCTGGGTTTAATACAGCCAGTGTGTTTCTGTCATCAGAATCTCATCAGAACCTGACGGACTCACAGCTCTGCTCCAACACACCCACTACACCTGCTCCAACACACCCACTACACCTGCTCCAACACACCAGGCTCCCAACTCAACACCAGCGCTGATAACTGAACTACACCTCGCCTGCTACTGTGGGTTCGTTATAGAAGCTTCCTGTAGTGTATTACAGTCTGTCAGAATGAGCGTGTGGATCATATGAACATTATAAAGCATTATAGAGCGCCCACCTACGCTTCCTGTAGTGTATTACAGTCTGTCAGAATGAGCGTGTGGATCATATGATCATTATAGAGGCATTTATAGAGCGCCCCCTACGCTTCCTGTAGTGTATTACAGTCTGTCAGAATGAGCGTGTGGATCATATGAACATTATAGAGCATTATAGAGCGCCCCTACGCTTCCTGTAGTGTATTACAGTCTGTCAGAGTGAGTGTGTGGATCATATGAGCATTATAGAGCATTATGGAGCGCCCCCACCCCCTACGCTTCCTGTAGTGTATTACAGTCTGTCAGAATGAGCGTGTGGATCATATGAACATTATAGAGCATTATAGAGCGCCCCCTACGCTTCCTGTAGTTTATTACAGTCGATCAGAATGAGCGTGTGGATCATTTGAACATTATAGAGCATTATAGAGCGCCCCCCTACACTTCCTGTAGTGTTTTTACAGTCTGTCAGCATGAGCGTGTGGATCATATGATCATTATAGAGCATTATAGAGCGCCCCCCTACGCTTCCTGTAGTGTATTACAGTCTGTCAGAATGAGCGTGTGGATCATATGATCATTATAGAGCATTATAGAGGCGCCCCCTACGCTTCCTGTAGTGTATTACAGTCTGGTCAGAATGAGCGTGTGGATCATATGAACATTATAGAGCATTATAGAGCGCCCCCTACGCTTCCTGTAGTGTACTACAGTCTGTCAGAATGAGCGTGTGGATCATATGATCATTATAGAGCAATTATAGAGCGCCCCCTACGCTTCCTGTAGGTGTATTACAGTCTGTCAGAATGAGCGTGTGGATCATATGAACATTATAGAGCGCCCCCTACGCTTCCTGTAGCATATTACAGTCTGTCAGCATGAGCGTGTGGATCATATGAACATTTATAGGAGCATTATAGAGCGCCCCCTATGCTTCCTGTAGTGTATTACAGTCTGTCAGAATGAGTGTGTGGATCATATGAACATTATAGAGCATTATGGAGCGCCCCCTACGCTTCCTGTAGTGTATTACAGTCTATCAGCCATTAGCGTGTGGATCATTATGAACATTATAGAGCGCCACCCTACGCTTCCTGTAGTATATTACAGTCTGTCAGCATGAGCGTGTGGATCATATGAACATTATAGAGCATTATGGAGTGCCCCCTACGCTTCCTGTAGTGTATTACAGTCTGTCAGAATGAGCGTGTGGATCATATGAACATTATAGAGCATTATAGAGCGCCCCCTACGCTTCCTGTAGTGTATTACCAGTCTGTCAGAATGAGCGTGTGGATCATATGATCATTATGGGAGCATTATAGAGCGCCCCCCTACGCTTCCTGTAGTGTATTACAGTCTGTCAGAACGAGTGTGTGGATCATATGATCATTATAGAGCATTATAGAGCGCCCCCTACGCTTCCTGTAGTGTTTTACAGTCTGTCAGAATGAGCGTGTGGATCATATGAGCATTATAGAGCGCCCCCTACTCTTCCTGTAGTGTATTACAGTCTGTCAGAATGAGCGTGGTGGATCATATGATCATTATAGAGCATTATAGAGCGCCCCCCTACGCTTCCTGTAGTTTATTACAGTCGATCAAGAATGAGACGTGTGGATCATTTGAACATTATAGAGCCATTATAGAGCGCCCCCTACGCTTCCTGTAGTGTATTACAGTCTGTCAGAATGAGCGTGTGGAATCATATGAGCATTATAGAGCATTATAGAGCGCCCCCTACACTTCCTGTAGTGTATTACAGTCTGTCAGAATGAGCGTGTGGATCATATGATCATTATACAGCATTATAGAGCGCCCCCTACGCTTCCTGTAGTGTATTACAGTCTGTCAGAATGAGCGTGTGGATCATATGATCATTATAGAGCATTATAGAGCGCCCCCTACGCTTCCTGTAGTGTTTTACAGTCTGTCAGAATGAGCGTGTGGATCATATGAGCATTATAGAGCGCCCCCTACGCTTCCTGTAGTGTATTACAGTCTGTCAGAGTGAGCGTGTGGGATCATATGAACATTAAGAGCATTATAGAGCGCCCCCTACGCTTCCTGTAGTGTTTTACAGTCTGTCAGCATGAGCGTGGTGGATCATATGATCATTATAGAGCATTATAGAGCGCCCCCTACGCTTCCTGTAGTGTATTACAGTCTGTCAGAATGAGCGTGTGGATCATATGATCATTATAGAACATTATAGAGCGCCCCTACGCTTCCTGTAGTGTATTACAGTCTGTCAGAATGAGTGTGTGGATCATATGAACATTATAGAGCATTATGGAGCGCCCCCTACGCCTTCCTGTAGTGTATTACAGTCTGTCAGAATGAGTGTGTGGATCATATGACATTATAGAGCATTATAGAGCGCCCCCCTACGCTTCCTGTAGTGTATTACAGTCTGTCAGAATGAGCGTGTGGATCATATGAACATTATAGAGCATTATAGAGCGCCCCCTACGCTTCCTGTAGTGTATTACAGTCTGTCAGAAATGAGCGTGTGGATCATATGATCATTATAGAGCATTATAGAGCGCCCCCTACGCTTCCTGTAGTGTATTACAGTCTGTCAGAATGAGTGTGTGGATCATATGATCATTATAGAGCATTATAGGGCGCCCCCTACGCTTCCTGTAGTGTATTACAGTCTGTCAGAATGAGCGTGTGGATCATATGAACATTATAGAGCATTATAGAGCGCCCCCTACGCTTCCTGTAGTGTATTACAGTCTGTCAGAATGAGCGTGTGGATCATATGATCATTATAGAGCATTATAGAGCGCACCCCTACGCTTCCTGTAGTGTATTACAGTCTGTCAGAATGAGCGTGTGGATCATATGAGCATTATAGAGCGCCCCCTACTCTTCCTGTAGTGTATTACAGTCTGTCAGAATGAGCGTGTGGATCATATGAACATTATAGAGCATTATAAAGCGCCCCCTACGCTTCCTGTAGTGTATTACAGTCTGTCAGAATGAGCGTGTGGATCATATAAACATTATAGAGCAGTATAGAGCGCCCCCTACGCTTCCTGTAGTGTATTACAGTCTGTCAGAATGAGCGTGTGGATCATATGATCATTATAGAGCGCCCCCTATGCTTCCTGTAGTGTATTACAGTCTGTCAGAATGAGCGTGTGGATCATATGATCATTATAGAGCATTATAGAGCGCCCCCTACGCTTCCTGTAGTGTATTACAGTCTGTCAGAATGAGCGTGTGGATCATATGAGCATTATAGAGCATTATAGAGCGCCCCCTACGCTTCCTGTAGTGTATTACAGTCTGTCAGAATGAGCGTGTGGATCATATGATCATTATAGAACATTATAGAGCGCCCCTACGCTTCCTGTAGTGTATTACAGTCTGTCAGAATGAGTGTGTGGATCATATGAACATTATAGAGCATTATGGAGCGCCCCCTACGCTTCCTGTAGTGTTTTACAGTCTGTCAGAATGAGCGTGTGGATCATATGATCATTATAGAGCATTATAGAGCGCCCCCTACACTTCCTGTAGTGTATTACAGTCTGTCAGAATGAGCGTGTGGATCATATGAACATTATAGAGCATTATAGAGCGCCCCCTACGCTTCCTGTAGTGTATTACAGTCTGTCAGAATGAGCGTGTGGATCATATGATCATTATACAGCATTATAGAGCGCCCCCTACGCTTCCTGTAGTGTATTACAGTCTGTCAGAATGAGCGTGTGGATCATATGATCATTATAGAGCATTATAGAGCGCCCCCTACGCTTCCTGTAGTGTTTTACAGTCTGTCAGAATGAGCGTGTGGATCATATGAGCATTATAGAGCGCCCCCTACGCTTCCTGTAGTGTATTACAGTCTGTCAGAATGAGCGTGTGGATCATATGAACATTATAGAGCATTATAGAGCGCCCCCTACGCTTCCTGTAGTGTATTACAGTCTGTCAGAATGAGCGTGTGGATCATATGATCATTATAGAGCATTATAGAGCGCTCCCTACGCTTCCTGTAGTGTATTACAGTCTGTCAGAATGAGTGTGTGGATCATATGAACATTATAGAGCATTATAGAGCGCCCCCTACGCTTCCTGTAGTGTATTACAGTCTGTCAGAGTGAGCGTGTGGATCATATGAACATTATAGAGCATTATAGAGCGCCCCCTACGCTTCCTGTAGTGTTTTACAGTCTGTCAGCATGAGCGTGTGGATCATATGATCATTATAGAGCATTATAGAGCGCCCCCTACGCTTCCTGTAGTGTATTACAGTCTGTCAGAATGAGCGTGTGGATCATATGATCATTATAGAACATTATAGAGCGCCCCCTACGCTTCCTGTAGTGTATTACAGTCTGTCAGAATGAGTGTGTGGATCATATGATCATTATAGAGCATTATAGAGCGCCCCCTACACTTCCTGTAGTGTATTACAGTCTGTCAGAATGAGCGTGTGGATCATATGAACATTATAGAGCATTATAGAGCGCCCCAACGCTTCCTGTAGTGTATTACAGTCTGTCAGAATGAGTGTGTGGATCATATGAACATTATAGAGCATTATGGAGCGCCCCCTACGCTTCCTGTAGTGTATTACAGTCTGTCAGAATGAGTGTGTGGATCATATGAACATTATAGAGCATTATAGAGCGCCCCCTACGCTTCCTGTAGTGTATTACAGTCTGTCAGAATGAGCGTGTGGATCATATGAACATTATAGAGCATTATAGAGCGCCCCCTACGCTTCCTGTAGTGTATTACAGTCTGTCAGAATGAGCGTGTGAATCATATGATCATTATAGAGCATTATAGAGCGCCCCCTACGCTTCCTGTAGTGTATTACAGTCTGTCAGAATGAGTGTGTGGATCATATGATCATTATAGAGCATTATAGGGCGCCCCCCTACGCTTCCTGTAGTGTATTACAGTCTGTCAGAATGAGCGTGTGGATCATATGAACATTATAGAGCATTATAGAGCGCCCCCTACGCTTCCTGTAGTGTATTACAGTCTGTCAGAATGAGCGTGTGGATCATATGATCATTATAGAGCATTATAGAGCGCCCCCTACGCTTCCTGTAGTGTATTACAGTCTGTCAGAATGAGCGTGTGGATCATATGATCATTATAGAGCATTATAGAGCGCCCCCTACGCTTCCTGTAGTGTATTACAGTCTGTCAGAATGAGCGTGTGGATCATATGAGCATTATAGAGCGCCCCCTACTCTTCCTGTAGTGTATTACAGTCTGTCAGAATGAGCGTGTGGATCATATGATCATTATAGAGCATTATAGA